>NW_026623634.1:0-16934 GCF_030028575.1 Malurus melanocephalus
CATTGGGCCAGGCGCGCCGGCCTGCCTAGCAACAGCCTCCGCCGCCGCCGCGTGCCGCTGACGCAGGGCGCCTGATTTTTGTGATTGGCCGCAGGGCGCGCGGGCGCCGGKCACGGCCCCTGGGGCGGGGCTGCGGGACAGCGGCTCTTCCGGGGCAGCGGGCCGGGCGCGGGCGCGCCTTCGGGCTCCGCTTCCTCCCGCGGCTGCGACTCGGGGCGGGCGGGTCTGCCCGGGACACGGCAGCGCCTTCCCACGGCGGGGAGGTGCCGAGCACCTGACCGGGCCTCTCGGGTCCCCTCTGTGTGCAGGCGGCTCCTGGAGAGCGGGAGGAAGAGTGACTGGGCTCTTGTCGCGTCCTGCCCGGCTCTCCTCTGCATCGCTCGAGTAGGAGACCCAATATCCTGAGCTGGCTCCGGGGTCTGCACCCCACCTTTACGGGGCGAGTGCTTGTTAGTGCTCCGATACACGGTTTTGCGGTGGCAATAAGGGGTCAGTGAAGCTCGTGGGTCCGAGGGTTGATGGAAATGTGTGCATAAGCACTGCGAGGCCYAGCACAGCCAGAGCTTTGTGCCTGCTGATAATGCAGAAAGCTGTTCCTGGGATATAGCGTCAGGACATTTCCCTGCTCACATGGGGCAGCCCGATCATTGGCAGGTGGTCCTGCATCCTCACAGTGGGGCAGTGGGGTCCAATAGTCTGTACGTGTCACCTTCAAGCTGGTGGTCAAGGTGCAGAAAAAGCAACCAGCAGGTAGCAAGCTGCCCTTGACTCCCTGGACCTGAGCAGGACCTGCTGACTAAGGGATGTCTAGGAGCTGTGAGGTCAATCATTATTGTCCTTAAGGTGGTGGCTGCTGGCCTGTTGCCAGGGGGGCAAGAGCTCCCGTTCACTTTAGCCAAGCCAGTGGTAAGGATCTCATGGAATGTGGCACAYGAGTGGGGAGAAAAGCAGGGGATTKGRMAGTGTCACASGTGCTTGAGAGGGAGCACAGTCTTCTCRGTCATCGGGTGAACTAACCTGGCTGGCATGTGGGGAAAAATTCCCAAGAGTGTTGGGAAAGATCAGTGCATCTGCTTAATTTTGGTGTGCTCATCATCTTCATTGACCTCACAGACAMAGGGTCCCCAGGAGCAGAGTGAGGTCCTGGTTTCTGTTGTCCTTCTCCTGTGTCATGCACAAGTGACCCTGGCCACAGCACCAGCACAACCGTCTGGGTGCTTGTGAGAGGGAACTGTGCCAGTGTGAATAGGTAAAAGCTTGCTTGAAGAGCTCATAGCTATCAACATTCCTGTCATAAGCTGTCACATGGAGTTCTGGATTGGCTTTACTTGGTCGTGGAGGAGCTCAGCTTCACCAAAACTGGTATTTGACCCCTGACTTTGTTCCATCGTCATGTGACTGGTGTTGTGGCCTAATTTCTGTCCAATGCTGTGGCACAAGGTGGCCACCAAGGTCATCTCCAAAGAGAAGGCACTGGAAGAGGGAAAACCCTTTGGGAAGCTTAATAGATAGCAGTGCTACTGGGTGGCTCAGTGGGGCAGGGGTGTTTTTAGGCTCAAAGGAGGAGGGAGTGGTTGGGGGAGTTCTGGGCACTGCAGGAACTGTGAGGAAAAGGGCAGGGATTCAGAGGGACAGGGAGCTCCTGGGAGCTTCAGTAGGATGGCAGGCACGGTGGGCACTYTGTGGGGGAATGCCAAGGGTTAGGGCAGCGGCGGTGGGCAAAGGGGCTGGGGGTGCAAGACAAAGGGGAGCCAGCGGAGGGCAGGGCTGTCCCATGCCAAGCCCCTGCGCCCACGGGTCCCGAAGGGCTCATCACGCTGAGCCAAGGCATGGAGACAGCTTTTATCTTCTCATGGAGCCGAACCCCTCGSGTAGTAAAGGACTTCCTGGAAACCTCTTTTTGTCTCCACATCTCTGACTGTTGCACTGCACCCTTGCYTATTCTCCCTCCACTCCACTGTTTGCCAGTCCAAGCTCTCCTCCCCACCATGACCCCTCATCCACCCACAGCTCCTTCCTTGGCCCCTGTTCCCTGCCCACCACCTGCCATCTGCCCCTACCTGCCCACAGCACGTGCTGCCTCTCCTCTGCAGGGACTGACACCTGGAAAACATTTTCCTGGACAGCAAGGAAAACATGCAGGTCCCCATCTCCAGATTTTCCAGAAGGGTGGTACCGCAGGATGTCATGGGGTGTCCCCACATCAGGGGCTGCCCACCGAGGCAGCGCTGAGCCAAACCTTCTGCCAATCCTATGCTCATGTACTGAGATCCTGCAGGAGAAGACCTCTTCCTGGAAAACATGTGGAGTTCTGAGGTCCTCTCTGCACCCTGCTCTGGGCCTACAAGCCTTATTATGCCTCCAGCCTGCACCATCTCCTGTGCCAGACCCAGCAGTCCTGTCTTGTCCCAAAGGCAGCCCCTGCCCCAGGACTCTGAGCAGCTTGTGGTGGGGGAACATGTGGGTTCTCCTGCCTCCAGGAAGAATGTGTCCCACATGGAAGGATGGGTCCACAGCCCCTTCCATCTGAACTCTCCATAATGTTTTCCACGTTGTTCAACTAGGAGACAGTAATCCTGTTCTTCCTGTAAATGTTTTGTGGAACTCCATGGAGTTACTGCCTGGTAAGAAATCCTGTCAGCACATTCCCTCAGCTGCTTTGAATTGTTCAGATACAGTATTTATGGACCATAGAAGGCAGAATTTCACCCTGGCTTATAACAGCAGCAGAAGTAAGGTTTGTAGGGGACTGWTGYCTCAACARTCTCTCAGGTCTACCAGAATTGCACCATAGGGGTTAATTTGGGATTCAATATTCTATAAAATATGTATCAGCAGCACGGAGGACATTACACTGAAAAAAAAGGCATGTGGTAATTCCTGAATCTCAAAAATCTGATATGACAGGAGAGACCAAGCAAGCACCTGTTTATACACCTACGTAGTTAAGCAAGGGAAGCATTTAGACATGCTGAGAATAGCTTAAGGCCTCCACAAGAAAAYATTTGCTTCTTTCTAGCACAGAGAAAAAGCCAACTGGTATTAAGACTCACACCACAAAGACTGACTTGCAAGTAAATTTCCTTAGGGTTCCTCAGTAGTAAACTGTACTCTGAGGCATCTCAGAATATTTATGACACCTAAGTCTATTCCCCATGTATCAAAGCCCCTGGAGAAGCTTGCAATTCCCTCCTCATGGGACAGAAGAACTCAGTCTTTCCAATCAGACACAGAAAATGAAAAAAATCAAATGCACAAGAACACCCTCCTTTGCTGTTCAATACATGCAAAACAGACAGCAGTTATCACAAAGAAGTAAAACCAGTCTTCCCAGTCTTCTTCCTGGCTTAAAATTTTAGCAGTTATGGTCTGGTCAAGAGAAAATTTCTGAAAATTTCAAATGTTAGGAGAAGCTTGTAGAAACAAGATAAAATACATACCAGCTCGTTACACAGTACTTTCTGCTAGTTGTCCATAACTGCTGAGATAGTTGAGGCTGGTATTTTAACAATTTCTTCCTCCTTTTCGGTCCATTGAGGCTGGTATTTTAACAATTACTTCCTCCTTTTTGGACCAGTGCCTTGTCTTTGCTCCTAGGATTAAATAATTTATGTATTTCTCTGGAATCTTAATGTTCCATCAGGTACAGGATCASTCAGCAACAATTCAGAAGAAATGGATGCAAGACAGCTGAGATCAGTTGCCCAAAGAGCCGTTTTCCAGAGACTGCTCCACTTTTTCACTTCGCAGGAACAAGAAGATATCCCAATGGATGAGAAGAAAACACTTGAGCATGGCTGCTCTTTGCATTGCACTGCTGTCTTTCTTTCCTCTAACCCCAAAGGCAGAGATAGAGCCATCACCACCTCGTGCTGATWCTGCAGGGAATGTTTCACTTGTTCATTTGCCACCACCAGCTCCGAGTGACTTCTCAGAAGGGTGAGTAGTGCTAGGACATGTGGACRGCTTTAAACTGRCAGAGGGCAGGTTTAGATGTTAGGGAGAAATTCTTCACTGTGAGGGTRSCAAGAYACTGGCACAGGTTGCCCAGAGCAGCTGTGGATGCCCCAAATCTGGAAGTGTTCAAAGCCAGGCTGGATGGGGCTCTGGGTCTACTGACCCATGGTAGGAAGGTTGGAACTGGATGGTCCTAAAGTTCCTCCCAACCCCAACTATTCTGTGATTCTATGAGTGCAGGATCCCCAAGTTGTCTGCAAAAATTGGATTGGTTACCTCATGTGCAACAAGCCAACAATTACACACTCAAGTGAGACATATTTCAGAGTTGCACAAGCCTGGGTGCTCGGTGGTATTCCCCAACTCAAGCACGCCAGCCATCAAAACTTTTTACTATTTGTTTTAGCAAACAAAGGAATTGTGCACATTGGCTACAAGTTACATAGTTCTCTTATTATCATTCTGTCTYTTATTGGTTAATGATTCTCTCGCTTCTCATGCTAATTAGTTTGCACACTCATTTTTTTCTCTTCCTTTGGTTCTGTGGCTTTCTTGGGTCGGTCATTTCTGAGCCCGTGGCTGCAGATCTCACCCTGATGGAATTACCTTTTACCCAACTGCAGCTGATTTCAGCACAATTGCTGAATTGGCTTTATTACTTCTTCCTTATCTTATAAATTCTGTGTCCACTTTCAGTGGGCATCCTTTTTCCAAATCTTTGCTAACCTTCCCCTAAGTCTGAGGTCACTGAAGCACCTCAAGACCTAAACTTTAACCAGGAAATTAATTTATTTTYCTGACACACAGAAAATCGCCTTTATTGCTGACTAGGCTTGAAAGCATACAAAAATCAAACATCAAAAAACTTCCTTTCTCAAGAAAATTTTTACATATTCCACCCTTTGCAACACCCACACAGAGCCAGGGAAGCTCTGTAACTTCCTTGCCTTGCCGATGTGCCTCTTTAGGCATAGAGCAAACGAGGACATGCTTTCCAAAATACCATAACCCTTCTATGCCTTCGAAGAGCTTCGTCCCTGTCCCTGTTCCCGCTGCCGGTTGTGTCAACGGGCGGGCCCTGACTCTTCCCGCATCCCAGGTGTGCACCGCCACTCGGCCGCGGTCTCACAGCCCTTCCAGCCCCCCGCAGCCCGGGTTGGAGGTGCTCTTTCACGGGCACACCAATCTCCCGCCCTCAGCAGCAGCCCCGGGGCCGCGGAGCCCCGCCCCGGCCCACAGCGAAATGGCGGCGGGGCCTTGCCCGCAGTAGAGATGGCGCCGCGGCCGCTCTGAGGCGCTGCGGCCGCCGGAGGCGGGGCTTGGCGGGGGCGGCGGAGGGGCGGGGCGAGGGGCGCGGCCGGAGGCGGGGATTGGCGGGCACGCCGGAGGGGCGTGGCCGGGCAGGGCCGGGCAGGGCGCGCGGCGAGTGAGCGCGGCCCCGCTCCGCTGCCGCCGTCTCCGCCGCCGCCGCTGCCGCCCCCGCCTCGGCATGAGGAAACGCAACGAGTCGGTCACGGTGGAGCATGAGCGCGCCGCCGCTGCCGCCGCCACCGCCGCGCCCGGGCAGCTCGACAAGGGCTGCAGCCTGAGGCGAAGCYTGCGCCTGCCTGCCGCTGCCGCCGCCGCCGAGGGCATGAAACGACCGCTGGGCAGGTGAGCACCGCCGTCTCTCCGCCGGGCTTTGTTATCCCCGTGTCACCGTCTGCCTGCTGTCACCGGGAGCCCGCCGGGGAGCGGGGAGGCAGCGGGGCTGTGTTTTGCGAGCTGAGGGGAAGGGCCGCTACCTSCGCCCCCCGGGACGGGCAGGTACGCGGGCCATGGGGATGTTCCCCACCTCAGCCCCGCTTCCCTGGCTCTCCCCTGGCTCTCCCCCTGCTCCAGGAGGGCCACGATGCCTTCAATTCTCGGTGCAAAGAACTGGTTAGAGAGCGGGGCGGTAGCGGGACCGGCGGGCTCAGCCCTGGCCAGCGAAGGACGGGAGGGTTTGGTGTTCRTACCTGGGCGCTGCTGCGTCCAGCCCCCTTTTGGTACAGGCAGGCGTTCTCCCGAAAAAATGGTTAGCATGGAATTCTTCCATCAGAGAGCGTATGTGGAGCGGCAGGGCCCTGCAGGTAGGATGTTTGCGTTTTTGGAAGAAGCTGGTGGCTGTCAAAGTGATCTCTTTCCCGTRAATGAATCAGATTTAGGGGTCAGTGGGAGATGCTGACATGCGTGACTCYGTTGGAAGGAGTTTTTAGCCGTGGCTTTTTGTCAGCTGTGTTAGCGTTTTAAACGTTTTGTGCGTGTTTATAATGGGGGGAAAAAAAATAGAAGGTGCTTATACCTGGACCCTTCATCGTGCAAGATTTTGGGAGGATGCAATACACGGTGAAGACTGACCTCCCTGGCCCTGTGCAGCTGTGAGTCAAGATATAACCTTTTCCTTTCAGCTAAACCGTAGTGATGTCCTTTGTGTTTTGAAAGTGTGAAGAATATATAATGATCAAAATAGCTGTGTGGTTTKGGTAGCTGAAACCAAATTGCTGTGCTTCAGCAATACAGCAGGCTGATTTAAAAAAAAAAAAAAGAAAAGGTGCTTATCAGTGCATTTCTAGTAAATGAGCTATTGTGGATGTTCCTCTGCTAAATTTTCTGAGGTTTTTTTTTCTGTTCTCATAGACAAAATTACCATCTGAAAAGAGCTGTGGATATTTGTCATGTTCAAAGACAGGCTTTAAAATGYGATTTCTTTTATTGGGTAATAGCTGTTTAATTTTGTGCCCTGGRGGTAAACGTTTGGGATGCTGTCAGTGCTCTGTACACGTTCTGACAAGCTTTTGGTAATTGAAAATGGCGCTGGGTTGATCTCTCAATTTCCATGACTGTGCAATGGATCAAACTGTGTCAGTGCTCTGCTTTTAGAACATTTAAACATTTGGCATATCTATTCTGTTTGTCAAAGTGGATGACTTCTAGACCAGTGGCACTCAAATGATGGCTTGCTGGCTTCTTCAGCATTATGAATGGCCCTCAAGTAGCTTTTACTCAAATGGAAATGCTCTGCCGGTGGTGAGCATTGAGCAAGCCCTAAGAGCACAGAGTGCAGGCTGTTGGCTTGGTCTGTCAGGCAGGTGYTTTGTGGATGCCAGAAACAGCACAGCTGTATGGAGAGGGCCAAGCTAAAAATAGGGGAAGCATATCCTGCCTGTGAAAAATGTGCTTTTGTTTATTTCTCCATTTACACATTTGAAAATGGTCTTAGGCAAGTTTTCTTCATTTTTGTCTGTGTTCAGCCTTTGAAGCCTTTTTCAGAAATTCCTCAAGTCTTACATGGATTTTTGGCCCATTTTTTTTTCCCCTCCCTCCTTTTTTGGGTCAGGTACTATATTCCACACAGCAGTGTTTCTCAAACTCATGACATTGTTGGAAAACCTTGTTTGAAGCTTGTTTTTTCTTTTCCACATTTTAAGATACCTGTATTTCTGTGATTTTATTTTCTTTCATGCTGTCCTGTGTTGTCTGCCTTTCTTACTGACTTTCAGTGGACCTTCTCTGACTTCCTCACCTTGTGAGCCTTCAGACAGTGATTTGCTGGCAAGGTGTCTCTGTCTGCCARTACCTTCCAGAAATGTGTTTTATGGGATAAAAAAAAATTGCTGAGCTGTGCAGGAAGGGGAGTCCAGGCAGAAAAATGTGTAATGCCCAGAGATAAGGTTCTTGTCCAGAACCAAAAGTCTGAGTTGGGTCAGACAGCTTTCTAGCTCCATATCCCACTTTTGGGAGTGTTTCARGAAGAACATGAGTGAGGTGTGTATACAGTGGATGTCCCTTGGGGAGTACCCTGACTGTGGTCACTTACATGGTCAACAAGTTGCTGTTAGATCATCTGGATTCTCATACTTTAATATGCAAGGTCATGCTGTTATTGCAGCATTCTTTATACCGCTGGAAATAAAAGTAGTGTTTGACTGTCGTTTTCAGTGGGTTACACCAGTTTTACTCYCCAGCTTGCAGAAGCTTGTAAGGTAAAAATTCAGCTGCAAGGTTGCTGGGATGGTGGAGGTGGCATAAAATCTGAAATTGGAGATTTGTGCCACAGCAGCCTATTTCTAGCRTGCTCCTTGGTGAAATAGTTAAACTCAACACTTGAATGCTGTGCTAAAGGGGAATTGGTGATAATAAAGCGTTTCATGCTGATGTTCTTTAGCCTCTGCAGACTTGGGGAAACAGCACATATRTTTGGCTTCATCCTGTGGGTTTCCACCTCTTATTTGTAAATTATACAAGCCRTTGGGCTAGAAAGGCAAACCAATCCCCAGCAGTGTGGAGAGGCTGCGTGGTTCTGCAGCCAAGGGCTGATCATGTGGCGTATTCCATGGGTCAGGAGCTCGGGATGGGGGKGCTGCAGAGGCTGGAACTGCAGCAGTGACCGGGAGATTGTGGAGCAGCAGCAGAGCTCGTGTGTGCCCTTCTCCAGCACAGCTTTTCCTGCTCACATCCTCAGCAAAGGCCAAATAGCACCCTAGGTGATGTTTGTRGAATACAGTGCTGGCTTATCACCGGCAGCAGTTTGTTCTTGCAGCARTATTTTTGAATTTCACCAGCACTGCGTTTGCCCCTCAGTTTTTGTTCAGTCATAGCATCACAATGTGCTCATTCATCCAGGAGCTGAAACTCATTCTGAAGAGGTGGCTGTGCGTTTGGACTGGCAACTGCTCTGTTACAGAAAGTGGTGTGTGTGCTTTGAGTGTAATGGAGATCTGATAAATAAGATTCATGTGGCTTTGGCTAGTGCATAGTGCAGTCAGCGTGGCTTTTCTTAAGCGATTTGCAACCAGAAAAGAACTAATATAGGTATTTCCATTTTTCTTGCATAGATAGCAGTAAAATCTAATGTGGGCGTTACCTAAGCACTTTATTAGTTGCTCATTTAAAAGTCTGTGAATGTTGTTCTTTTTCTAAAGGACCTGTTTTGTCTGAAATTATTAAATGCAATAATGCAGTAAGTAAAAAAGTAATGTGCAGTGTTTGCTTTTCTTAATATGTGTGGATGGCCATTCCGCTAATATTTCTGTTATGAGGCAGTTTCCAGGTGACAGTGTTGAGGTGCTGTATGGATATTAAGGTAGCATTGTGTTTTGGGTACTTGCTGTGACTCATTTTTGTGGTCGGTGGCTGTGATGTTCTGAGGAAATGCGTTTGAAGAGCCAGAAATCTGGGAAACCTTAATGTGGGAGTACAGAGAATAAAGAAAATCAAATGAGATTGGTGCTGGCATTGATACCAGTGCAAATTCTCCTATCTCATTTCTGCTGAACCCTGATCCTGGGTGATAAAAGGTCACATGCAYGTTACCCTTCACTTCTGTGACCTCATCGTTATCTGATCCTCATTTAATCCCAATCAATAGTCACCCCRTAGATGTGTAGTGTGAATTTTCCCAATATCCAATTCTGCTACAAACCCTTGTTCGCTACAAATGTTAAAACTTTTTTCTGTCTCTCTCCGTGCTGTGCAGCAGTGAAGGCTTCAAATCCCACTTGTGCGAGATGTGTTCCTTGATACTTTTGAGTTGTTCTGTGCTGGATGGAGAAACTGCTGTCCCTCAGTTTCCCTCTAGTTGTCCCTGCTACCTTTGCTCCTCGAAACTCCTGGTTGCTGGCACAAGTCCTTTTCCTGACAGAAAACTTGGCCATCTGAATTATCTCCCCCTCGTGTCCTCTCACTGCCTTATATCTCTAGACCTAGCCCCCTTTCTCCTGATGTTACTTTTTCAGAAGCATTTTCAGAGTCTTTTATGATTATTCCAGTCTGTTCCATTGTAACACAGATGACAAATACTTGTTCTCCTGCAAGTTTTCATCAATATATTTAAGGGTTTTTTTTTTTTTTCCCTCAAGTGAGTTTTGTGCTATTGTCTCTCTTAATTGCTGCCTTCAGGTTAAACCACTTACTTGTCAGTGCTTTCAAAAGAGCAAAGGGGCTGCTTGTGTAGACACATKTCATCAGTCATGCAGCTTTTTCAGCAATTCCACCTTCCTGCTGGGTAACTGCCTCTATTTCAGTTTTCTTGAGTAGAGTTCACAAAAGTAGCTGTGAAATGGTTTCCAGTTGCTTGCTTGCGCTTTCTTTCCTGGGTTAAATCACAGTCACCATGTGTAAAAAATGGAAAAGCAGTGTCCTTGATGTGATGAATTTTTTTGTGTGTTTTTGGTTTTTTAGGATTTTTTTTGTGTTAGGGTTTTTGGTGTTTTTGAAAACAAAATTATTTTTGGGGTTTTTTTTTAATGGGTCTTGTTGGTTTTTTTGGGGTTTTTTTTGGGGTTTTTTCTTCAGTTCTCTTGAAGAGCACACACTGTAATATTCTGCTCAGGTATGTCAAAAATGGGGTTGTGTAACTATTTCCACATGTATATCTCCCTTTTTTATTTCTCTTATTTATTTGAATGGCGTCACATCAGCTTTGTCTCCTGCTTTGTCCTGTGCATTATTAACCATTTTGGCAGCTTATGGCTGGGGAACACCTCTGAATTGCTCCCAAGTTACCTATTTGGGGCATTAGGTGTTTATTCTCTGCATCACTTTCCAATTTGTTCATCCTTTCCAGCCATTATAATTCCCTTTCCTTGTGCTCATCTTCTCCCCACTCTTTCTCAAAGTCACRTAAGTCATTAAGAAAAAATAGCAATATTCCCTGCAATGTGGGGAATTGTTAGTTTTGTTATTGTGGGTTGTTTTAATCTTGGATTTGTTTTTTGGGACTTAAGGATTTGTGAAGCCATCCTGGTGACATGTAGCAGTTCTGTGCCTCAGTGTATTACTGAGTGTGTTAAAGCCTATCTTTTTTCACCATTTTCATCACTGACTTTGGGATTTATTTTTTTTCTTTTGTGTTAAATAGGCATGGTTTACTCTCTTGAGCATCTCTTGAGACTCCTAACATCATCCTGCAAGCCTGTCTGTATAATCTAATTTTTTTTTCCTTGGATCCAATGTATCCTTGAGCATCTCTGGATTTTCTGTAATAGAGCGCAGGATTTTTTCCACTGCATCTTGTGTCTTCTAGTCTCTGAGAAGTTTTCTCAAGTGTCTATATTTCCCATGGAGAATTCTGCTGGAGCAGGTGTGTTCAAGCTGAAGAGATTTTGCCCTCTAGTTTTGTGTTGATCTCCTTGAACTCCTGATTCCATTGCAATCCCATATTTCTGACATCATACTTGCCCCTGGCTTCATTTGCTCTGCTTTGGTGGCKCATGTCTGAATTAATAATTACCGTGGTATTGCTAATTGCAATTACTCTGTAATACTTAGGGGCTGTATGAATTGCAGACCTCTGCTTCTTTTGAGTATACCTGAACTTCCCTTAGTTTTGGGTAACTCCTGGGACCAACAGAATTTTCTGGTCACCTCTGGAGTGAAGGTGCCCGTGGAGACCAGGGTCTTCTCAGAGCTGTCACCTTCATCTCTGCCCTTTCTGGCCTGTGGYTCCTGAGGCAGAAATCAAGTTCTCTGCAGATGCAGTCACAGGTCAGCTCAGTGAGTCTGTAGGTTTTCTCCAGGATGCAATGCAGATGCGTTTCTTTTTGATGAGAGCAGCATTGTGGTGTTTTTATTAAAACTAATGATGGTGACATCATTTCCTCTCCAGAATCCCCTTCTGCTGCATGTTCTGGAGGCCTGGTGTGCCCAAGCAGGATTTGTGCTGTATTTGAAGAGTGCTGCCTCCTTTGAAAGGAGCAGTGCCTGCTTAGGARGCTGCAGCCAAGTTACTTTATCCTCCCAGGCCTGAAGGGCAGGTCAGATTATTTTGGTAATCACGTCAGGATGGGCAATTAGTGAACAGGCTTCTGGATCAATTCCCCTATAAAACTTGGGGTTTTGTAAACCCACTGGGTATACTCTTGTTGGTGTTCCAGCAGTGGCCAGCTTCTGGCATCAGGAGAGAGTGACTGCAAGCAAGAGAGGTTTACTAAGGATGTAATGTGAGAGCTCTATGTTAATGTAGCTGTGACTGAATCAGTACCACAAGAAGATTAAAAGAAAGTGCTTCAGCTGTATTAAAAGGGTAACAGGAGACCTAGGAGACTTTAAAGCCATTAGCCTGAGGTGGAGTCTGTGCAATTTAAATTGCAAGAGTTAATTTGAAATTCAGTGGAAGGAGATTTAACAGCTAAATATATATTCTAATGAAAGTAGATCTGTCCTGTGGAAGGACGCTGCAAAATGTGACAGGTTAGTCAAGATTACAGCCTGGCTGATCAAAGTATCAGCAGTAAAATTGTTTCTCCAAAGCACTTGACTTTGTACTGTAGTTKATTTTATTTGAATGGAGATAACATGCTCTCCATTAGTTATCTCTATTGAAAATTCACTCGGTGGAGAGAGAAACAATCAGGGAATTATGGTGGAATTGATGYTCGGGTTCAAGGGTGTGTGATTTTGTATATCAGCCATCCCAAGGATGAGACAGTTACTGTTGATAAAARTGGGCAGAGGGGAGAGTTGATAAGGGTTGATTACCAGGGAAGTCAGCAGTTTGGAGCAGATGGTCAAAGAGTGAAAAGGTCACCAGGACTCAAGTGTAGCTGGCAGGATGGTGGGGGAGAGAGGGTTGTAACTGGGGGATAGGRATGGTGACAGTGCGTGGAGCTGTTCCAGGTAAGTCACCTGTGTAAGCTGTCGTGTGTCCCTGAATATCCCTGATCCAGACAGCAAGGCTGTCTAGGCTGTGCACTTTTGCCTTGCTGGCACGCAGCTCTCTCTCTGTCTCAAAGCACTTGGTGAAACTAGTGCAACACTTGGCTTCAGAAATGTGCCTCTTATTGAAGGCAATTTAAGCATTCAAGCAGAATTTCCTAATTTTAGCCTCTATCGAATGCCTTGATCRTTCACGGAACTAACAGAAGCTGACTATTTACTTTCCAAATCAAAGTGTTTATTTAACCCAGATTTATTTCAAGATTGTGACTCTTACTGAGAAGTAGAGCAATAGAAGAGATTGTTAGACTAGAAAATTAACTTCTAAAACACAAACACTTGAAAACATTTGAGATAAGTCACACAGCTGCCCTTGTTCAAAACTATCTATCCAATTTGTACTCACTTAAAATGGTTTTTAATTCCTCTTGCAAAAGAGATTAGTGTTGAGTAATAAGGGAAATAAGGTCAYGTGAAACCTCATCTCCCTTGTTACTAAAGGTGTGCAGAATAAAGGATTTCATGTGGCATAACTGAAAAAATACCCTCTTGGAAGGTTACACTTCAGTGGCATTGTGCAAGCTCAGAGCAGAGAACAGAAAATGCCAGAGCCTGGTTTCCCTTCCCCTGGCATTAAAGCTTCCCCTGGGGTGACTTTTCTGAGACAGAGGAGCCTACACAAACGAGGATGATGTAACTGGAAATTTGGAGTCAGGGCTTCCAGGTTGCAGCATCCTTGCTTGTGGAGCAAAATGCGTTCAAGATGTTTAAGAAATGAACAGATTTTAAAACATCCTTGACATCCTCAGGAAGGGAAGCCTGGCACTGTTTTCTCCCTCAAAGCAGTCCTATCTCACTTTTTTGTGAAGTTTTGATTGGTTTCAGAGCAGCTTTAGGAAGCAGGAATAAAGCTGACAATATGAGTTTTATACTGCTGAATGTGAAAACTRCAAGTTGCACACAATCATTGGAAATAGCCCATTCTCTTGTTCTTGCAAATCCAGCAGAAATGCATTGGCTGACCTTTTCTTTCAGTTTCCCATAGCTTTGTGCTGTCTCTCATAACGCATTATTTCCCCTTTTTGACTGCCAGAGTAGGGAGCACRTTTCATTTTAAACTTTGGCAGGTCRATGGTCAGTGCTGCTCATCTCAGTTGGTCAGAGCATGGTGCCAATGACACCAAGATTGTGGGGTCCTTGTATGGGCTGTTTGCTCACAAGTTGGGCTGGATGATCCTCAAGTGGGTCCCATCACACACTGGAATATTCTGTGAACCTGTTTCATTTTCCTGCAGTTAAGTGAAAACTCCAGCGCCTGCTTTTCACCTTGGAGCACGTGTTTTCTGGGTTGGYTCATCAAGGTTTTGTAGTACTAGCGATGGCTTTGGTTTTAATTGTCATTAATTTTTACAAGCCTTTGTCATTTTGTGGTTCTTTCCTCCACAAGATGTTAGCTAAAGCTGGAATCTCTCAATAGAGCACAGATGAACGCAGACACAGATTAATCTGCAAGGCTATATGCAAAATGACCCCCTGTTCAAAGTATGTCAGGGCCAGCAGCAGTTCTGTATCTGTTCATACATCTGTTCTTTAACCATGGCTGTTGTTTTATGGCCATGCACTGTTTGTTAAGCCTCYCTTTTTCAAACGGGTCACAATTACAGAGGACACTGTGACTGCCAGCTGAATGTAACTGTGCCGGGCTGACAGTCAGCATATGTAATGTTTTGGCATTGTTTAATGTTCTTGTTTGCTTGTATGCTTCCAACGGGGAACAGTTGGTCTATTGTAATCAAAATGTATTGCTAACGATGTGTTCTGAATCTAAAAGGTGGCAGTATCACTGCTAACACAAAAACATTCTTTTTCTTCAGGCTTCTGAGAAGGAATGGCTTCTGATCTCTGCCAGCAAAAGTCAGGCTTTTTCAGCTGGGAARTATAAGATTACATTTTCATGTGTTTGGAAGGAAAAATGTCTTCAATGCACAAATGAATCTTTTGCTCAGGTGATTTAGATGAAATCCAGAACCACAGAGCCTACTACCAGTGGTGGTTCTCAGGCTGCATGGCTGTCTCAAAAAAACTGCCATTTTTTTGTGAAATGAGTAGAAAAGTTAAGGATTTGGTAAACACTGTGGAGGGAGTGTACTTGCTACCGCAGTTGTATCTCAATGCCAAGCTCGACTAAAATCTAATGTGGGTGACTTCAGATTTGATTAGTGTCAGCARCATTGCTGGGGAGCTCTGGAGAAAGTATGTTCTTAGAATTTAAACAAGGGTTCGTACCGGAAAGCTTTTGGCACAAAGTAATGGAGAAAATGCATTCAGGGAAAGTCAACAACCTTAAAACCCTAATCCCCAAGCCTGCTCTTCTGTCCCACAAATCAGTTGCTCARTTGCCTGGGGTTTAATTATTTGTTGTTTGCTACATACTTAAAATGACAGTAGCATGTGCCCCTTCCTTTTTAAAATTTAGCTTTCAGGTTAATCTTATCACACAATTCACACTCCTGCTAATACCAGTGTACCCAAGCATTGAGAAGTAACACAGTTGCTGCTTAGGCCATGCTGTCAGCATACATTTTAAATGAATTGGTGCTGTATTGCCAAATGTTCAGCCCATTCTTGTCTCCTGCTCTGTGAAATGTGCAGATTTCATGCAATTGGAATGTAAGTTACCAGGACTGATGTTCCRAGCTCCTGTCCTCCAAAGGATGTGCCAATGATTAATGATTTAATGTGCCAATGATTTAATCAGATGAGATGTGTTATTACTGTATTTTAGGGTAGTCAGCTTAGGCTGTGGATGTGAAGAGGAGAGCCCWAGCCATGGCATTGGGAAGGGATGGGGGAAAAGTTAAATGTCCCCTATCGCTGTCCTGTGGGGTGTGTAAATGCTTGTGTGAGCCTTTCCCTACCTTGCTTCATTTGTTCTGCTYTTTGTAAACGTGTTCCATGGACAAAGGCCCATACATCACCTGCAAGCTGCTCCATTATTTCTTTATTTGATTTATTTCATTATTTCTGCTCATTAATGCTGTACACTGGTTTGCCTTTCCCTCCCTTCACGGGCTTGTTTTTGTTTTGTTTTTTTTTCCTGCAGCACTCTGAGTCCTGGCATAACCTTTGCTGGCATTTCAGTGCTATCGACTGACTGATTAGCAGTGCTTTCCTCTTTTCCTCTTACCCTGAATTCTAATACCACATTTCCCCCACTTGATGCACCAGAATCTTGATTTTTGCAGGTCCAACCCACAATCTTTCCTTCTTTTCCAAGCTGAAAYGTGATTATGAAGGTCTCAATAGCTGGAACTTGGTGGCTCCTCCTGAAAAACTTAATTGAGATGCCTTCCTTTACTTTSCAGTTATTTCTCTTGGAGAGACAGAGCTGAATTCTTGCAAATGACTGGCTAGATGGCTTCCTTCTTGCTGTTTACTGTTTTAAGTTAATTCTTAATCACTGGATATTAATCAGAAGGAGGCACAGAAGCAATCTGTGAGAGTGTGGGCTGTGGGAGAGGAGCTAGGTAGTGAAGTGGGGGAATGGGGGGGAATTTGGGAGCTGAAAGTTTCAATGTGCATTTGTACGGTTGGAACAACACTGCCTGAAGCTCTTACCCCAGCCAAAAGGAGATGCTCTGTGGGAATAGATAATTTGCAGTGAAGGGAGAGAAAGGAATGTCTAAGGCAGAGGTTGTGCAATGTCTGTAAGCTGAGCCATGGCCAAAAGAAAARGTCCTGGAGGCTCCTTCTTGGGACAGGTGTTTCTACCACAGCTACCAAACCGTTTCCATAAACTTACCTATCAGAAAAGCTAATTTTATGTGTTTTTGTATGTATCTGTTACAATGCAGGTACAGGGTCATGTCTTTTCTAGGGTGAGCTGCTTTCTGTGGCCAGGCTAACTCGCCAGCTTCAGGCTGCTTAGGTGTGGAAGCGATTGGAAAATGGGATAAACTGTGTCGTTTATTCATGGAGAGCTTGTCAAATTCTCTGACTGTGAGTAAAGTGGGGGAATTTTCAAAGATTATAGAAGTCCAGAAGGCCTAGCTGAAGACACTTATGATGTTAGATGGGGCATTTTTAATGGAAAATAGGGGCTGAGGTGCTGAAAGTGCTAGTGAGCATATAGACAAAATATTGTGGTTCTGGTATGCAGCACTTCTCTGGAGCTGTGTATGAAGCTTTCATGGTCTGTGATGCTGGCATGAACAGAAATAAGTTAGTGCTTGTGATAACCTTCTGCTGTTCTTCAAACATACAATATCCTAATCAGAAAAAAAAAAAAAAAAAAAAAAAAA
>NW_026623634.1:17513-79359 GCF_030028575.1 Malurus melanocephalus
TTTTCCATTGACATTTACTAGCTTAGCCACTAGCTTTGAGATTTGGGGCTCTTTTTCTCTCTGCCTGGTGGGCAAATTATTATTCTGCTTTTGATGTATTCTGGTAACCTTTTTTTTTTTTTTTTCCTGTGAAAAATCTTTGTTCAGTGAGAAGGCAGCTAATTTGATTTGTTGCATGAACATGGCAAACTTCAGTCGATCTAGCTCAGCTCTGGGTCACCAGAGGGACATTTGTGAAGCGTGGGCTGTCACAGTTTGCCAAGTGTTTGTGGGAGGAATTAAGCAGACAGTTGTTTAAGGTAATGTGTCTTTTCTAGGATGAGGAGAGGGGACTTGGGTGACTTTCTGGGATCTCCTGTAGTCTCTTTGCTGTTCATGTACTTATGACATGATTAAAATAGTCCCTGATTTCAAATGCTTTTTTGAGTGGTGAACATTTTGGATGTGGCAGTGATGAGAGCTGTAGGATCAGGTGTGGATTTGCCTCTTGTGTGTTCTGTACCTTTGATGGCACAGAATAGAAATTTATCTTATATGAATTGACTGATGCTTCCAGATAACAGATTGAACAACTCTTAATGCTTGGGTTTATGTGCAGATGGATTTGTACTTGAATTATAGAAACTGTCAAAGAACAATTTAGGTACCCATACTTTTCTACCTCGTCCCAATAGCTGAAAGATCAGATTGTCTTTTAAAACATCAAAAAGCAAATTGTGTCTTTCACAGACATGGCATATGTCAGTCACAATTTATTCCACTGCTGGATGCCTGAAAAATCATGAAGTCCTTTATCCTTACAAAAATCTGTTCTGTCTGGCTCTGTGCTRTAGAGTACCTTCATTATTTTGAATAAGTGATACTTGTGTTTTAGCCCCAGCTGTTGACTCAACAGCCTGCAGCTGCTTGGAAAAATCACATTTTGAGACAAATAGTTGTCATCCTAGGTAACCCAATGATTATTTAGGAAAACAAGCACCATCACTTTGAATATTCCTCTTTTCCTACTTCTTTCCCCAACTGTGTATGTTGATCATGATGCTGTATGGTCTGGACTATCCCTGTGGTGAGTTGGGRTCAGCTGTTCCAGCTTCTTGTGCACTGCCAAACTCCTTTCAGGTGGGGGGTAATATTACACTGCAGCTTAGGTTTTGAGAAGGAGACTAGAATATTTCTTCAGAAAGAGCAAAGATTCAAGATTTTAAGGATCTTTTTGTAAGAGATGGCAAAGGAGTCTATTAGAGGTGATTTTCTTCTTGTTTTCTAGATTTTTCCAAGAGCAAAATTTTTCAGGAACTGGTTGAAGTTAAAAGTCTCTGAGGATCCAGATTATCCTACAATTTTTGTGCATGATATTTTAAGTTGTTTTATGAAACAAATTGAGGGAAAAAAAAGTAAAAGCAATGCCTGTACATTTGTGTCTTGTTTCCAGGATTGGGGTTTATGACTTTTTTTTTTTTTTAGTTGTTTGCTTAATCCCTGGAATAGCAAGATGTGCTYGAGGGATTTTATTTTTCTCTCTGTGTTGTTTTGCAGTGAACTCATCCTGTTAAAGAGATCTCAGTGCTGAAGGGAGGGGTCACTCAGATGCTGAGGCAGTTACTACTGTTCCCACTGGCTTGCAGGGATTCAAGGAAGATCTGTTTTCAGGATTGGATGAATTTTCTATAACTCAACCTCCCTTCTCTCTATACAGTACCTCCAGTGAAGCAGAATTAAGGCTTGGCTGCAGATTTCATTGAGAATTCTATACAGCAGTGCCTGAAATAGCCCAAAATGAGTCATGTGGTTGCCTCTTTGCCTGTGTGGCTTTGTTCACTGTGCACAGAAACCAGGAGGGGGCAAACCCCTGGACCACGAGCATCTTTTGAGTTTGCATTGTACTGCACACAAAGCAGATTTTGCAGCAAACCTGTAAAGAATTCCTATTAACCTTGTAGTGGAAAATTGAGCTGTTGAATGTTGCTGCTCAGGCTGTCCAAGAGCTGTTGGTACCAAGTCCAGATGGAGAGGGGACATACTGCCTGTGAATTCCCTTTCAGGAGCTGAAACTCTGTGCATTCACACAGCTGATAGATTTTTTCCCTTTTCTTTTTAAGTTTTTTTTACAAGAAACTAGTGAAATAAAGCAAAAGATTGATTGGATTGAGTGGCTTGGTTAGCCTATGAGGAGGAAAAAAAAAAGATTGGAAAAAGAGATTTCACCCTTCAGGACTTGTGAGGAAAAGCACTGTGCAACACCACTGCCTAGGCTTTCTGTAGAAAGGGAAGATGAGTCCTCCTGAGGATCCTGCCTGGTTTAGAAATCATCTTTTGATCAAAACAAGGCTAGCAGGGAAAGCTGGAAGGCTTTGCCAGGGACTGATGTGTGGCTGTCCTGTCCTTTGCATGGCTGCTGTATTATTTCTATGTGTCCCCATGTGCCTTGGGACTCAGTTGCAGTTTCCAAGTTGTAGAATAGGTTGTTTTGGGTACAACTCCCCAAAAATCATCCCAATCCTTTAAATTTCCTTTGGCCCTCATTTTCTTTGAATCTTCTGCTCATATCTTTATCTACCTCCTGGTTATTATGCTCTTGATCCCTGTCTGAGGGGACAAATTAATTGGTTTTTTTTTTAGAAGATGTTTTCTGTTAAGAAAGTGGAGGGACGTGTCCTTGTTATGCCATGTATTTTATTTTTTGCCTTTCCTCTACTACTTTTAAAGTCACTTTTGTCACCTGGCCATCAGGAGGTACCTTGTGTGATCAAGGWCTTGGCTTTCCACATCCTGTGCTCTGAATTCCTGCTGGGAGAGCATTGCTGGTTTGCAGTTCAAAGGAACACCAGRGCCAGCCAGAGTGACAGCATTTACTGAACAAAAAATCTCATACTCTGCTGTCTGTGGGCATTTTGTTCCACTGTTGCCCCAGGCAGGTCACAAAGGCCACGTGGGCTGTGGGTGCATTTGTCTATAGATCCTTTTGGGACTGCAAGCACAGCTTCTGTGTGTTTCTGATGAATTTTGTCCCTGCTCCACTGCAGCTTTGATGGGACCATGTTGGTCTCCTGTTTCMCCCTTGGCCTGTGCTTTCACCCTGGGAGCTGATCAGGAGATCCTGATGGGAACACCCCTGGGTGTTACCATTAGAAATGGTTCTGATGCTCACCAGGGAAAATTATTTTAATCTGAATCTGTGTGCAGAATGTGCCACAGGATTGTGGTTGGACACTGTTCATGAAACCTTTCAAATTTGCTGGAGAGGAGGAGGAAACRCCCAGGAGAAGCTGTCAGGAGAGACCCCCAATTTCTCCTCACCAGCCTGACACTCAGACTGTGCCCAAATGGAAAATATGCTTGTTCTGAGTGAATGTAGGATCTTCATCCAARTCTGAGTCTGAGAAACCTTCTGTTTCTGATGTCACACTGGCAGGAAAGACTTCCTTCTGTCAGATTTAAGTATGTCTGAAAAAGGAATGTACTTTGTCATGTTCACTTCAGGAAACTGAATGAAGCAAAAACTGCTTCAGATTTTTTCTGTGTTTGGACAGAACCCAGATGCTGGGCAAAAGCCTTTGGTAAATGAATGGAGGAAAATGTGATATTGGGGGAGTTTTGTTTTATTTTGGATTGACTTGGGGGTGAGTGTTCTGAGTTGTGCAAGATGTTTTGTTGTTTTGGATTTTTTTAATACATTGCTTTTATTGTTCCAGGAAAAAAAGTCCTGATATTCTTAAATTTCTTCAGTTTGTAGCTGCTTATTTTCTACATCACTTGTATTTTCCAGCTAAGACCTGCTGAGTTTTCTGRTGAAAAGGGGTGACAAAATTTCCTTTTGCAGGGCATATATTTCCTGAAATAGCTTTTCTATCGAGCAAGAGGAGTTTAATTTAGCTAAATTGCTCACTGATGATTTACCCGATAATTTTATCATGTCCCGTACTTGAGCACATATTCTTGGATTTATCAGGAGAAAAGCTGGCTGGTGGATAGAAGCTTTGCCCTGGTTACATTGTAAGTAGACATCTCCCTGGAGATGAGGTGTAAATGTCGTGTTGCTGATTAGCATCTGGCATGGGGCAAGCAAAGAGAGGGATGCCTCAGTTCAGTCTCCAAAAAAGAGAAACTGGAGTAATTCCTGAGCTCTGACAGCATTACCTGGACAATGCCATTCTCAGTGTTTTCTGTTCCTGGTTCTGGTTTTTGGCTGAGCAGTGGTGTTTTCCCACCCAGAGAACAGCCCATGTTTTCATGTGCCTTGATTGTGCCTGGAGGAGTTTAGACCTGACTCTGTTGTCTTCCTAAGCAAGTGGAGTTTTTATCCTGTAGAACTGAAATCCTGGCATGTACAAAAATCCCTCATGTTCTTTTTGGCTGCAGCAGGATCCAGGAGGATCCTGGAAAGGAAAACTTGCTGGAAAGTCCCATCCTGTCTGGCTGCTCACCTGTACTCTGGTTCTTCCTGGGAAGGTGATGATGACAGAATGTCTTGGTTTAAAAACATTGAAGGCATGGACTCCAAAATGAATTTACCTCCACTTTTAGCTTTAACCACTCCCTTTTCACCAATAAGGAGAGATGAGGTGTGGAAATGTCACTGGAGTGACAYTGCTCTGCTGGAGTTGATGGAGTTCCTTAGCTCTGCTGTCAAATTTGCTGTGGGAAATACAAAAACCTGTTGAACCTCTCAACATGGGCCTTTCTTTCACAGCCACAGCTGGGTGACAGTGTCTTAGTCATGTATTTTTTCCTCCTCTTGAAAAATGACAGTTGCATTAGCTTGAGAAAGAAGGGCCTTAATTTTGACAGTCSGTGTTTCTGAAGTCCAGAATGTGGTTCCAGGGTGAGAGGAGGCAGACAGGTGATGGAGGCAGGTTTTGGGTGAATAAGAGGATTGCTTATTCCCTGTGAACACTCTAGCCATTGTGCCAGAAACTCAGCTGAGTGGAGGAGATTGGAATGTTTCATTTTTTTTTTTGCCGTGCTGGAAAACTCTTCCTGAGAGTCTTGGCTTTAGGACTACAAAAGCTTTTGAGATTTTGAACATTTTCGTGCATGATTAAACTATTT
This sequence comes from Malurus melanocephalus, assembly GCF_030028575.1. Taxonomy (NCBI): domain Eukaryota; kingdom Metazoa; phylum Chordata; class Aves; order Passeriformes; family Maluridae; genus Malurus; species Malurus melanocephalus. Next base: position 22,563 of record NW_026623634.1, read on the forward strand.
CCATTCCAGTTCCGTGTGTACACTCATATTTCTTGTGGAAATGCTTAAAAAAGAGGTTTTTAAGCTCTGTATTTGACAATTTAAACTAGCTGACAGTGGCCAAACCTTCTAAAGCTGGTGTGGAGCAAGTTCAATGTGTCAGCTCTGAAAATTGCCAAGTGGGAGATTAATAATTTCATGCCTTTTGGAAAAAATGTTCTCTGCTTTCAGCTGCCCTGCAGTTCCCAGTCCTGAGGACGGTTTGCTCACTGGCATGGAACATCATTCTTGCTCAAGACTGTCTGCTGAAAAGCAGCAGAAATTGTGTYGCCTCAAGGCATCCATGAATTTTATTTCTTGATTGCAGGGTTGGTTGAGAAACCTCAGTGCACATGAAATGTTAGTCATTAAAATCATTGCAAGAACGTCTTTATGTGAACATATGTGCATATACAGACATGCATATGAGTGTGTATTTGTTAGTTATTCTGATAYAATAAGGGAAATTTTGAGATACATTGCTTAACTAGCTTCTCTGTTACTTGATATTTTTTTTTTTGTTTGGTTTTCTTTTTTGTTGTTGGTTAGGATTTTTGTGGTAGCTTATTCTTCCCAATCAGAATACTCAAGAGAAAATAGAGATAAAGTGTTGTGGCAACAGTTCCAAAGTTGTTCAGGACTCATGGAGAATAATGCTGCAGATTATGAGATTTATTATGTTTTATAACTTGGAAAGGCTTGCTCTGCAGGGCAAGGAGAGCAAAAATTGCTCTCCAGGGCAATTGAGAGGGATGAACCCAAGGCAGAGTTCATACATGAGATCATGTGTAACTTTTTCAGTCTCATTACACACAGCTCCTCAAAATATGTGAAAATCTAACAGAACAAAATCTGATCGTGATCTAAATGGGAAGTACAGCCAGGCTGCTTTTTGGAGATGAACATGTGATATGTGTTCTAGAGATTCTGAAATCTCTTAAGTCAGCAGGAAAAAAAAGCTCGTGTTACCGAGGCTTTTAAAATGTAATCAGTAGGGAGTTTCTATTCCCTTTTTCTAAGCTGCATATCATCAACTGGTATTTTGGTTACTTCTGCTTCTCTCAAACATCTGAGGCTACACAAACTGTTTAAAATTAGGTTTTGTTTGAAGTGTAAATGACCAGATTTTCAAAAACACTGAGCACACAGATCACTGTGAAAATTGCTCTGTAAAAATTCTGCTGTGTTCAGCTCTAATTTTTTTATTTTTTTCCTTTTATACAGGCGATACGGGTTATGGTTTCGATTGAGGAAGTTACTGCTCTGGTTGCTGGGAATGTACATAGCCATCCCATTTCTAGTCAAACTTTGCCCTGCTATTCAGGCAAAGCTGGTCTTCCTAAACTTTGGTAAGTGACTCAGTGTTTTGGGTGGGTGAGGGGACAAGGGGAGGAGTGTCTTTATCTTTTRTTTGTTTGCCTTTACTTTACCCTGCATATGAACTTTCACAGGTTGTAATCGCCCCAGACTGTGGTTTGGAAAGYATTCTCTGTGGCCCTGGTGGTTGTTGTAGCATGTAATTATATAAATAGAGTGACCAAACTGAAACCAATTTTCAGATTAKGACATATGAAATATGTCAGATGCGTTTTCCTGAAGGGCTCAACAAAGGTGTATGAAGAGACAGCAAGCAAGTGAAATTAAATCCAGCAATCTAAATTTGCATTTAAACCTCACTTTTAATGTTTTGTAATGAATTTTTGAAAAATATCTTCTTCCTCTGATKGTAGAAGCTAGAAGGACCAACTGTGGATACATTTTTATGTAATTTGTGTAATTTTGATTGCATGCTTTGCATGTTCTCACACCTCGGATGGTGGTTGCTGTGAGGTGAGCACGTGTGCAGGACACCAGACAGCTGGGTGAGCTGAACAGTGCAGGTTTCAGGGATGATTTTAATTTGCTTTTACCCTGAAGTTCCTGCTTCTATTCAAAATTATTGTCCTGTAGCATGTTCTTGTCGCTGTGTCTGCCAGGTTTCCTCAGTATGGTCTCCAGGACAGAGATTTCTGGGGAAGTTGCCCAGAACTGCCCTGGGGGTGGATAGTCATGAGTAGCATGGAGAGTGAGAGAAAATGGGCCAGCTTTTGAAGGACTTTTCTGCTCCAGTGGTTTTGGATGTTCACCCCTGAAGAAGTATAGGACCCTGATGAAGTGGCAAAATATTTGGAGGAAATCACTGTGGCAGTTCTGAAGAGGGGGAAGTATAAGGATTCAAAGAAGGAGTGATCCCCTATAAACCCAGGTGACATCCAGTGCACACAAACCATGCTGGAAGTTCCTATGGAGCACACCAGGTCATATGTCAACTCATTGGCAGTGGTGCTGTGGGAAGGAGGAGAACAAAAAGTGAACAATTCGGTTCCCAAACTCCAGCTATGTGAAGAAACCATCTCCTCCCTGGTATGGGCCTGCATCTCCTCCGTGGAAAGTGTCTAAGGAATAAACAAATTTAATTTAAAAGAGAATCGCTAACAATTCAAGAAAAATGTTTCATGTCCCACCAGTACAGACCAGAGCCTTTGCTATTATTAACAGGCACCTCCCTGCTTGAGAGAGAGGGTTCACACCATGAGGTACCTTGGGCAATACAGCAGAGGAAGCTTTTGGGGAAAGGGGGAAAATAATCCACATCCTCCTGAAAACCAGCTTTGCCATGAAACAAAGTCAAGTAAGGGATCTGCCCAGGAAATTCAATTTTTAGGAGTAAAATGGCAAGATGGATGGTGTCCGATTCCAATGGACATGGCCAACAGAGCAGCAGCTGTGTCCCAGTGACCAACAGGAAGGAGACACAGAGTTTCCTGAGTTCTGTGGGTTTTTGGAGGATGCAAATCCCAGAGTACAGACAGACTGTGAGCCCTCTCTATCTTGTGGCATGGAAAAAGAATGATTTCAAGTGGCCTGTGGGTCAGACAGGACAGGCTTGAATCATAGATTTGCCAAATCAGCTAACCCACCCCACTGATGAAGCAGAGATTTATAAAGCAGGCTGGACAGACATGGTTAAATCTGTGTCAGAGGAAATTTTGTCCCTCTCCTGCAACCTTCTCTTAATTTTAGCCTGTGCCCTGTTTTTTTGGTGGTTGCTTGTGTCTTCTTACTTTGCTTTGCTGTTCATCTTTTGAATGACAGCTGCAACCAATTCATCTTTCTACACAAAAAAATTTTCCCAGCACAGTGGACCAGTTTCTACAACTCTCCAGTGCCTTGGCTAAGCAATTTTGTAAGAAAATAAAGGTAAAAATTAAAATCAAAACGCTTCTTTTTTTTTTCTTCTTTTTTTCAGTGAGGGTCCCATATTTCATTGACTTGAAAAGACCACAGGATCAAGGTTTAAACCACACCTGCAATTATTACTTGCAGCCAGAGGAGGATGTAACCATTGGAGTCTGGTAAGGAAGCCAGTTCTGTGCAGTATGTGCCATGCATCTTTATCCTTCTTTTTGTTCTCAGTGCTGCCTATTCAGTCTTTTTGCTGTGCATGCTCTCATTTGTGGATGTTTGTGTTTTCCTCTGCCAAGTGACCGAGTTCATGTTGAAAAGTATGCAAATCTCTGGGGCTCATCKGAGCTGGGATCAGCAWTKCACAAAATGCAGTCAGACAACCTGAGAATTCAGGGAAACATCAAGATTTGGAAATATAAAGATTCCAGGTCTGCATCGCCACAAAGATCCTGCCTCCAGATCAGACCAGACCCAAGGAGTCAGACGTTTTGTCATTCAGCTCTGATTCGTATTTTGTTTTGCAAAACACATKTGGGGGAAGATGGGAAAACAGATCAAAGTGTTCAGAGTGGGAGGAGGAATATTCTGTGGAGGAATATTCATAAAACATATGTAAGATTTGGAGAGTGGGTGAGAACAGAACACACAGTTTACTCTCTTCACAAAAYAAGTGACAGTGTCAGAGCTAATTTGTCACTCCATTCTCACAAAGATAATTTTCTGGTCCCAGATAGGGATGGTTCATTTCAGCTCTGTGTTACCCAGGATCATATCAGGGATGGAGGGAAGGGGATGTTCCTTGATCTGTGAGGATTTGAAATTTGAAGTTGTGTGTGACCTGGATGTGTCCTTTAATGCAGTAGAGRTTTTCTCTTCATAGGGTATACAACCTTTAAATGGCATAGAGATATTCTTATATTAAGATAGTTCCCTTTAAGTAAATTCTGGTGAAAGTTAGGTTTAGAAACTTGAAAACTTCAGTCTTTYCAGGATAGGCTGATAAATAGTGGTTTGAGCCTTGGAGAATTCAAATTCTACCTGTTAGGCTGTTAAATGGGTTTATATTGCAGTCTTGAGATCTGTGTTTTGTTTCCCTTACAAGTGTATCTTTACTAAAACAGAACTTCCAGCTTGTGCTGGCAATTCAAAGGCTGTCATTTGTCTTAATATTTATGGGAGATTTTCACAAAAGTTTGGAACCTTGTTTTTTAACACCACTGCAAGGTCCTGTGTTTGGTGTATCTATGAAACCAAGTCCTCAGCCTGCTTTGTTCATAAATTTGAAAAAGTCTTGGGGTGGAATGGGTGAAGACTTTTTGAGTCTCACAGTTATTGAGGCTTTTTAGTTCKTCAAGACTTTGGTGACTGCTTACAGAAGTCTTTTTACATTGCTTTCCACCTGTTAGTTTGTCCTCTGAGTTTAAGATCTGGATAGGATTGGTGTGGTAGGTGGAAGCTTGTCTGCCTTTAAGGGAAAAAGGCATGTGAGTACTTAAATTACTTAAAATACTTGAATTCTGATAGCTTCTGAAACCAGTCCCCTTCTCAACAACCGAGATTGTTACAGGCATGTACTTGCTTTGTGTTTGTATTCTAATTATCCRGTTTAATTGCCTACCTTCTGTTGAGTTTGTCATTCCCTTTTCTCTTCCACCTCTGTTGAATTCTTTCTAGCAGGCTGCCCAGCTACATTATCTACAGAAGAACAGCTGTGGGTTAAAAATTCCTGGCTCCTTTAGATTGTAGCTTTTTCAGCTAAAATGTTACACCTTCAAGAGCCAAGAACAAAACAGGATTTTCTCCTCAGACTGTGGGCCCTTCCTTTCCCTCAGATTGGCTGTGGAGTCTGATATGCCTCTTAATCACTGAATGTTCTTTCCAAACCCAACTGCCTTTGATTATTCTGAACATCTGCTGACCTAGCGGTGAATCTTGTTTATGGTATATAAATATGTTAATTGAAGTAATTAAGTGCCATRAAAGCTGAGGAATTGAGATTCTTTCTCCAGAGCAGGAGTAGGACGTTCAGTAATTGTGCCTTTGAAATTTGGTGCCTTGCACAGCCCTAGGTTTGGGGTGAAAATGGTGATGGGAGGTGAAAATGTAGAAATAACTCTTCTTGTGTTTTCAATTTGGCCATTTGTCACTGATCAGGGCAGTTTTGTGAAAAGCTTGTGTGATGTGTGTAACCCTGAGCTAAGGAATTGATCAGAAAACCTCAAAATTCAAGCAGCAGACCCTTCAGTGTGGAGTAGCATCAGGACAGTGAATTTTCCTCCTGCACACAGGCACACGGTCCCTGCAGCCTTATGGAAAAATGCCCGAGGGAAGGACCAGCTGTGGTTTGAAGAGGCTTTGGGCTCCAGCCATCCTGTGATCCTCTACTTGCACGGCAATGCAGGAACAAGGTGAGGCACAGAACACTGATGGCTTCCTTTCAGGATGTGTTTTCCTGGATTGTCACTGCTTCAGCACGTTTAGAAAGAGAAAAACTTAGAGCCTGTAGTGATGGGACAAGGGATAATGGTTTAAAACTAAAAGGGGGTCGATTTGGATCAAATATAAGGAGAGGTGGTGGATGCCCCATCCTGGAAACATTCAAGGTCAGGCTGGATGGGGCTMTGGGCAAASTGATGTAGTTGAAGWTGTYCCTGCTCATTGCAGGGGATTTGGACTAGATGGCCCTTTGAAGGTCTCTTCCAACCCAAACTATTCTATGATTAAAACAAAATAAAATCTATAATCAACTTGGTGCTTCCCCTTTTAAGAGAAGACACATAAGTTATATGAAATGATCCCTCTCCATTTACTGAATGTGGGAATAGATTTATTGCAGTTATCTGATATTGTAATTTACCTTGTAGCCTCTCCCAGAGTCCAGGAGGCTGAATTGAGACATGGGGTAGTATTAGCGCTTCTCTATATGTGACTCACAGGCATTAAATAAACCTTCCAGTTCCTTTTGGGAGTTTATTTTAGTAGTTAACACATTCTGAGGAAGGAAAAYCAGAAGGAAAGAGGAAGGCTGTGTGCTGATCTTGTTTCATTATTGAACATTTGTCTGGACCAGGAGCACTTCTAAAATTYGTTATTTTAGTAGTTCACTTGTATTTTTTGCCTTTATTAGGTGTAGCAGGTGATACTAATGGAAGCTTAGTGGTGGCCATTTGGGGCCAGTTGTGTACATATTGATTAGATTTCCTTCTTCCTTTGCTTTAGAGACTTCACAGACCAAGACAGTCACAATATGAAAATTTTAAAGTTTTCATGGATTCAAGAGTACGTTTACTCATATCAGTGCAAAAGTTTGAGTATGGATTAGCCATGTCATGGCGTGCCTTGTATTTCAAAGTATGTAATGGCACATTCACATTCATTTCCACTGCCTATAAACCCTCCATACATTATGCAGATTCTTCCCCTGGACTTATTTACAGTGCTCAGTCCTGTTTTTCTCTGCTCACTTTTTTGCACATGTCCTTGCTTGGAGCCAGGTGAGAAAATCCAAGGCTCACCTGCTTGGCTTAATGTCATGATTCCTGCTGGGAGCATCACACTTTGGAGAGTCAAGGCTCCTGGCTGGGGACAGCTCTTGTGGCAAGAGCTCAGGGTATGCAAAGCCAAAAATGAGAAGCTGTTGTGATGTATTACAGCCTTTGGAAAAGGCAGATCCCAGGCTRGGTTGAAAAGTTCATTTTTACCTGCTGTGAGGTGAGATTTACATGGAGRAGTTGACTTCAGAATTATTACTTCCATAGCTCAGCAGAGCCTGGCTGTCTCCTTGAAGCCTGTGACAAAGCTGTTGTGGTGTTTCTTATGTTTGGCATGTTTTTGTTGAAATTATCTTAGACAATTGGGAAGTATGTTTCTGGGAACTTAAATGCTCCCATGTGGTTGATTTGGGTTGATTTTTTTTTTGTTTGTTTGGTTGGTTGTTTTTTGTTTGGTTGGTTGGTTTATTTTATGTTTTTCCTTTTTTTCCTCTCCTTTTCTCTTCATGAATTGTCCTTGCCAGAGGAGGGGATCACCGTGTGGAGCTTTACAAGGTGAGTGGCTGCCTGTGCTGTCCAAACAGTTGCATGAACCCATCAGATGTGCAGGGAGTTGAGAAGACAGCTCAAAACATCCCACTGCCAGCAGGCACAGCTCTTRGGGCTCCCAGTGTCCTTTAAATAGGAAATCTCCTGTATGGAAAAATTTCCTGTAAGCTGTGAGCACAATTATCTATCTTCAAAGATGTTTGAAAGGTCTTTTATTWKCTKTTGTTGACTGCCAGCTGCAACTGAGCTAAACAACACAGTTTCTGGGAAAAATCAAAAGTTTTATTGAATTACAGCTGCAATTTGATTAAGTCAGTGTACTAATTGAAGGTGCCATTTGAGAGTGTTCAGCCTGAATTTCCCCTTTACTCATGGCACAGTGCATTTGTRTGAGTGGTGCCATCTCAAATGCAGAAAGTTTTGTAGAAAACCCAATGAATTTCCCAGGTGTAGCACTATGAGTTATGTGAGAACAGACAGCCTCAGTTGCTTTGAGTGTTTTGTCTAATGGCTTTTGGGGTAATTGATTTTATTAAATTGTCTTTTGGCTGAAATTTTCACACACAATTTCTTGGTCTCATATCATGGGTTTCTAGAAGAGCCATAATTGTTTTTGCTGGTTCATTTCAGAGAGGTCTGAGTCTGTTTTTTTCTTCTCTTTATAATTTGTGTCAGTGTTGGCATTCATAAAGCACTAATGCAAGATCCCCTGCTGCAGTCTTTTAAATCAGATTGCTTAGAAAATACTGTTTAGCAACCCCAAGGAGGCAGGTGATCTTTCATTTCCTTTAASAAAAAGCAAGATGAGCTCAGCTGCAGAAAGTTGGCTGAGGAGATTGTCATGTGTAGTGATCTGTTTGGTGTTTTTTCTGGGAACCAGCCTGTGCTGTGATGCATTTTGTGCTGGCCAAGACAGACAGAGGAGTTGGGTTTGATTTTGATGGACAAGAGTAGTTGTGCTTCAGAATACTCACAGATTTGGGGTGTTTCTGTGTGTACCTATAGACAGAACACAGTTTACCAAACCCCAAGGTTTCTGTTCCTGGGTCTGGTGTTTTTTTGTTTCTGAGAACATCCAGACAAGCTGCTTAGCTTGCCTTTTCCAGTCAGTTACTCACACATGAACACACACMTGGGCTTAGCAGACCCACTCCAGCAGCTCCAGGTTTGTGTTTATTCCAGCAGAATGGAATAGTTTGGGATGATGTCCTTTTTGCTGGTGCTTTTACAGGCCTTCAACACAGCCAACACACAGCAAACATATACAGAAGATAGGTGAACTCTCGAGAGATTAAATTATTTTTAATGGTCTGAAAAAGGTGAGATTGKATGTGATATCTCAGCAGTAAAATCACATTGTAAAGCTAAAAACCCAGCTATGCAGGAAGAAACTTCATGTTCTGCATGTCCAATCAGGCAGTCTAGTGTATAAAGGAACATATAAAAATGTCATATTGTGATTCCATTGGAAACATCTGTCCTGCAGCACCTAATTTCCTCTTTAGAGTGTAGAATAATACTAATGTTGCTTTTTAAATTCATGTATCATAAATAGACTGCAAGAGCAACATTGTAATTCTTTTGTGACTTTTTGTTGATTTTTATCTACCACGGAGCTGTTAGGTTCATATCAAGCAATGGTGGCTTGGAATGCTAGTATGGTTTTTCCAAGCAAGTTATCTGAAATTGGATGGTTTTACTTGCTTTTAATAGATTTTGTTAGGATTGCCATTGGCTATGACATAAATCTTCATAATATAGCAATTGCACATTTTTGGTCTGTACATTTAAGCCTTCTGAATTGGGCTTCTATAGGTTATGCTTCCATCTGTGTTAATTTTAGTAGTATAATCAAAGCATTTGTACTGTTTCACTGGAAAACATGAAGGTCTTTGTAGGGGAAACAGTAGGATATTTGCAGATCTTAAGGTCAAAGCTGTTAAAGGGATAATCAACAACTTAGGTAGCCTGGTATGAAGGCCAGGAAACAAACAGAGTAAAACCAGTGGGCTGAGATGATCAGTGTTTGGAAAGCTCTGTGCCTGCTGCAGTGAAAAGCTGTAAATTGGCCCTTTAACTTGTCAATAATGTTCTAAAATGAATCCTTGTACCTTGGCCTGATGCAGGAGCGTGGCTGGTGTGCAAGTCTCTGTAATGTTTCTCTGCCTTGCAGGTTCTCAGCTCCCTTGGGTACCATGTGGTGACGTTTGACTATCGAGGTACGTGGGCATCTTTCATGAACACTTGCTGTCAGATAATTAGATGTGGGTATTGCTGGTTTCTTTTTTTTTTTTTACCCTTATGGGCATCCAAGAACTTCTAGAAGTTTCTTTCCAGTGCTTTCATCTGTAGCACTGCTTCCTGCTATCCAGCTGGGTGGACTTTTACTCCTGTCTTCAAGCACAGGGCTTGATGATTTGGGGCAAAGGAGCAGAGAGTGATCCAGACACCCAGGCAGTCACAGCATCCACTTGAGGCACCTCCAGGTGCACATGTGGAAGCTGATAGGCGTGCCTGGGTGTAGTCCTTTTGGATAAGATCTAGTTGACTTTTCTAAGGTCACTCAGGGAGCTGAACTTGCACTTACTGCCTTTTAAAAGGGGAGATAAGACAGAGTGAATGATTTGCTAAGAATACTTGGCAGGAGACATGACTGCTTTGCAGCTCTGCACCAGCAGTTTTTACCTTAGTGTTTAAGCTATGGCTGTAGTGTAATGYCACTGTAGGTACAGGAAAGAAGTTAATCTATTGCATTTTTGTCAAGAAGACACCTGGGAGAGGTTTATTTGTAGGAGCTTGACCTGTTTTTCAGTCCTGCTGTCAGCTGGTTATTAAATATCAGAAGGAGGTGGAGTTCTGGCTGCTGAGCTTACAATGTGTGGATGTGCTGCAATAGTGATGGAGCCAAAACAGTCAGGAGGGTGGAAAATTGCTGGAGGGCACTGATCGAACAGCACAAAGTGATGTTRCACAGCTCTGAGCCATGCTGGGGTTTTGGCCCTAAAGCAGCCAATCCTGTGCTGCCAGAGACTCCACTTCCAAACTGATTACAYGGATGCAAAAGCAGGGAAGGTTTGGGAGCTGGGCTGTTGCAGCAGTTACCTTGAWGAAATGGCTGTGGATCAACCAGAGCTTTCAGCCCCGAATTTAGAGGTGCACAGTGAACTGGACACAAAGTGCCCATGGCCCAGGTCCCTTTGCAGTTGCAGATGGGCTGTATGGGAGRAGCTGGCTGGCTCTGCTGAGCAGTTTGGGCGATTCTCAGCAGGACTCTGTGTGTTCCAGGCTGGGGTGACTCCATAGGCAGCCCGTCAGAGAGGGGAATGACCTATGATGCCCTTCATGTCTTCGACTGGATAAAAGCACGGAGTGGAGACAACCCTGTCTATATCTGGGGACACTCCCTGGGCACAGGGTAAGCATCTCATCTTGGTGGCACTGAGCAGCTTCTGAAGAACATTAAACACTGACCTTGAATGAAGGTGCTGTTTGCTGTATTCCCTTCCCCCTTTGCAGAGGGAGAAGGGCTACAGKGAACCACTGCAGCAGTGGATCTTGAACCTTCATTATCCAAAGGGTTCACACTAGAAAACACAGAATAATAGATTGYAGACTGTCCTTCAGAGCAGAACATCAGACTTCTCTGGTACTCTGAGTGTGTCTCAGACCAGCCACAACAGCCTGCTTTGCAGTGAAACAAACACTGGGACAGGGAGGTATTTCAGGGTAGTGCCTCTTCATTGCTGTGACACCAAACACCCTGCTTTGTCTGAGAGAAGACAAAGAGTTTTTCTTTGGCTCGTCCTCTAGATTTTGTGCCCTGTTCAGAATCCCTTTCTGGGTCAGAGCACGCTTGTGATGTTTCCCAACACTGCAGTCAGAGTGTCCTGAGACTGGTCCCCAGCTGAGTTCTCCAGTGACCAAAGCCAGTCTAGAGTTCAAGGTTTGTGAAATGTGCTGTGCTTGGAGGATTTTGCAACTTTGGAAATATCCCAGTCCCATTAGGGTGATGCATAGGGGAGACTTTGGTGTTTTCTGTCCCAGGCGGGGAAAACTGGGGTGTAATTTGTGATGTGGGGTATGTGAGGCTGGTGGGAAGCCAGGTCTCTGTGGGATGGTGAAGGATGAATTTTGTGCCTGTTGAGCTGTAGCTGTGCCACCTCTGGAGCTGCTCTGTGCCAATTTGGTGCCCGTTCYTTGCAGGGTTGCGACGAACCTGGTGCGGCGCCTTTGTGAGCGAGGTGAGTGTGGCGCGTGGATGCGCTTCCTGGCACCTGTCCCTGACCTTTGTGGGGGTGACAGAGCTGTCCCTGGCGCCCCGTGGTGGCAGCTGCTCTCAGGGGCAGGCCCTGACCTCGCCGGCTGTCTGCACCCCTGCATTTCAGCGCGTTGCCTTTTCAGAAACGCCCCCGGATGCTCTGATCCTGGAATCGCCGTTCACCAACATCCGGGAGGAGGCGCGGAGTCACCCCTTTTCCGTGGTGAGTACCCAGTGACTCTCACACTGCTGGGCTGGGATTGTGGCACAGAAATGAACAGTCAGAAGTGCTTTAGGGCCAGTGGTGGTGTTTGTAAACATCAGGGGTAGAGAGCTACACTTGAGGCAGCTTTGGGGATCACACGATGAGCAATACCAGAGCTGTGTATCCACCATGGGAGTGAATTGACACTGAACTGAGCATCCCAGGCCAGGGCTCAGATGCAGCCAAGCTGGTGAGGTGCCCTGGGATAGAAGGCTCTTCCAGGAACAATTGCCACCAGTCCTGTGTGATACCTGGAGATTTTGACTGTGCAAGTACCCAGAGGGCCTGCTCCTGAGCAGGCTGGTAAAATGGACCTGAAACAGGCAGGAAAAATAATGCTGGTGGAAATGGGCCCTCTCACTGCAAAAAGCATGGTCAGCAGCCAAGGGATGTTATGGGATGGCAGTGGCCTGCCCTGTTAGTGCTGTTTGTGTCACTGGCCTGCTGGTGCCTGCCACTAATGCTCATTTTTCCTCTCAGATATACAGATACTTCCCTGGATTTGACTGGTTCTTCCTTGACCCCATCACAACAAGTGGAATTAAATTTGCAAATGATGAGAAGTGAGTTCCCTTTTTTCTGGGGGTTTCAGCTGTGGCTGCAGTAAGCCATGGCATGCATCAAGGAGGACAGATGTGAGACTTCACTCTCTGGCTTTTTTTTTTTTTTTTTTTTAAGAATTGCTCTTACTGGAGTGATTTCAATTACTCTCAGCCCTGAGAGCAGCACAGTGGAGTTCTTTCTTTTTAAATTGTTCATAATAAGGACAGATGCAACAGAGAGAACAGAGACTGCTYAGGGATATGCTGATTTGGTTCAGGCCATTTCTGCTTTTTGAGTGTAACCTTACACATTAAACAGTAGCTTTGAAACATGGAAAGATTGGGAAGATTCCTGTGCATTTCCCTAAGCCACCTTCCCTGGAATCATCACACTCTCCTTTCACTGAGTCTTTCATTGAAGAGCCTGAGCATTTKTGAGTTTCCAGTGTTGAAACCAAACCAGACCTTGGCGGGGGTGATGATTTACAGTAGAGTGAGCCACTCTTCTGTGGTCTAAGCAGCAAGCAGATTTTATGAGGATGTCCTTCAATGGTAAATTTTCTATAGATCAAATGAATGGTGCCTGGATAAGKTTTTGAATTGCAGTTAATAATTTACAGGACATGCTTGTCATTAGAGTTTCCTTGAAAATGCACTTGTTGGCATTGGAGAATGATGGCATTGCTCTGAGCCTTTGTGCCATTGTTGTCTGTTTTACAGTGTGAAATACATTTCCTGCTCCCTACTCATCCTTCATGCYGAGGATGATCCAGTGGTACCATTTCATCTGGGAAAAAAGGTACACGTGTGGCTCTTGCAAACTGATTTGGTGTGGGTGGAACATCCCAGCCAGGCAATAATTTAATAATAGCAAGGTGCAGAAATACATAGCTCAGAAGTGGTAAATAGTAGTGAAATGAGGCTGGAGTTACCAAAGCTGCTGGAGGGGGCTGTGGGTTTGGCAGGGACAGCCGGGTTGGAGTAATGCAAGCACCTCACCTGCCTGCCCTCGGTTCAGCTTTACAACATCGCGGCCACGTCGCGGAGTTTCCGGGACTACAAGGTGCAGTTTGTGCCCTTCCACACAGACCTCGGCTACCGGCACAAGTACATCTACAGGAGTCCAGAGCTACCTCGGATACTGCGGTAACAGGGCTGGGCAGGGCGGGGCAGGGCACTGGGGCACCCTTTGCTCAGTCAGAGCTCTCCACCTTCTTGCACGGCACATTTTGGGGAGGTGAGCCACAGAAATCTGGGAGGCTTTCTGGCTCGTCTCATCTGTGAGCTGGATGCTCTGCAGGAGCTGTTTGCTGGGCAGTTGCTTCAGCTTGGCTCGTTTAGTGGGAGCCTCTGGTGGTGTGAGAGCAAAGCTCAGTGCTGTTCCCTGTGGCTGCAGATGTTTGAGCCAGGGGAATGGGAAGCCCTGCAGGCTGTAGCACCAGAGTGTGGGAGAGCTGAGTGTCACTGCTGTGTCACTTCCTTTTCTAGGGAATTCCTGGGAAAATCTGAACAYGAGCATCATCACTGAAGAGCGGCTGCTTGTCAGCACAGAGATTTTCCTTTCCTTCCTCTCCTTTTCCTCCCCGCTCCCTGTGGGTCAGTCTGCCGTTCTTCCGTCCCTGGCACTAGAGGAGGTCAGGGATTCCCATTCCAGTCCTGATGTGTACCCTTGGCAACTCCAGCTTCTGGCATCAGCATCTGTGACGGCAGAAGGAAGAAGCTGTTGCTTCTTTTTGGACACGGATGGAGGGGTGGTAACAGCCCGGGAGCCAGTACCAAACCGGGAAAAACGTAAGCGCAGCAAAGCTTCACCAATCCATCGTGGTACTGCTGAGGACTGATGTTCCTAGGACACTGTGTCATGACCAAGGATGTTTCTTTCACTTTTAAACATTGCTGCTGGTTTTGGATCATGTAGAGATTCATTTGTAGGCAAATGGCTTTTGCCATGTCTCTTTACCACAGTTGTCTTGCTTGAGTTTGAGGTGTTCTCTTTCTAGAAAATACATGTTTTGCCTTTCCTTTTCGATCAGTGTCTGTAATTACAAATACGTGGAGGATCCAAGTAGTGAGAGGTATTTTTATTTAGCTCTTCAGTTACAATGTGCTGCAAGTGTTGGGGTAAYTGCACACATTTGGAAATAAAATGAAAGATTTTTTTTTGTTCTTCCTTTTGAAACATCTATTTAATGGGAAAGGCTAGTGCTCTTTTAACTTAGCTGTTCCCTTTTCTTTTCTAATATAATTTCTGCTCCCATCCCAGCTGTCTTCTGTTCCTTCCCTTCCATACAAATACTTCCTGTTAGGATTGGAATGACACATGTACATAAACTGCAGACTTGGGTGTTGAAGCCAGAGAGTGTGAAATGACTTTGCTTGATCTCCCCTTCCATGACCAGTGTTTACCCAGGCTCTCAGAAAGGATGTCTTCCATACCCCTGTACACACCCAGACAGCCAGGTGCTGCTTTTTGGTGAGAAGGGCAAGGGTTGGTTTTTTTTTTTTTTTTTTTTTTTTTTTTCTCATCTACTTTTTCACTCCTTTGGTCCGGTTTTCCTGTTCCTGGTGGCACTGCTATAGTTAAAAGCAGGCAGTGATAACAAAGTTTTTGATGCAAAAGTCAGTCCGGGGTGTCGCTCCCCATCTCTCCCTCTCCAGCCCTCTGTCTTAGCTCGTCTGACAGCCACTGTCCAGGAGGCAGAAATGGAAATGAGCCTTTCCCCCAGGGAGAGGTTCTGGGGATGCCCTTACCCTGCTTGGGGCTAGAAGAGGGGCTGGTTTATGCCACTGAAGAGCTCTGCACTGAGAYGGGAGTCAGTCCCACCCTGCCTCAGCAGGGCCTGCTCCTCTGTCAGTCCCTACAGACAGTACCAGGTGCTGTAGGTTTAGTCAGTAGTGCTCAAAAGGAATTGTGCTGCCCCAAAGGTCTGGTCAGGGGTGTACAGCATAGTATAAACTGCTCAGCATGCATCAGAGTTATAGCTGCAGGCTCATACTAGTTGCAAAAGAGACAGTAGCTTGTTCYTGTACCAAGATTCTTCTGCCATTAGCGTGGTTGTCCCTGAGGTTTCTGACCCCTGATACTCATAAAGTAGCTGTGCCACTTCAATACAAGTGCATCAACTGTAATTTATTGCACTGACAGATGAGAAATACTTACCTGGCKCTGGAGAGTAACACACACATTCCAGTGAATGCTGCTGCTGGCAGCTGGCTTGGGGCAAAGCACAGCCTGAGCTGGGGCCTGGCTGGCTGCCTTTCTCCTGGTGGGACAGAGCTGGGAATCCAGCACGAGAACTGCTGGTGTTGGTGATCCCAGCACYACTGTTCATGTTAGCAGGGCAGTAATATGCTTGGAAATTTAAACTGAAATGTTTATCTAAAAGTGGTGTAGTTTTAATAAAGGCATTGACTGCTGATCACTTTAGCTTTACCAGTTTTACCTGGCAGTTTTTGGGATGTTTTCCCCTAATGAGCAGGTCAGCTGGGAGTGGGGTAGAGCTGCAGGAGGGTTGTGTGTGGGAAGTGATCTTTGTGGCTGCTGCAGCTTGGGATGAGGCTCTGCTTCTCCCCTGGGAATGGGGGAGATGGGAGCCTGTGTGAGTGCTGTTGTCCATTTGTAGGGCAAACCCAACACAGTAACCTCCACCCCTGGGCATAAAATCAGCCTGACAGGGGCATGTGGTTCCTCCCAAGCTAGTGCCAGCACCCTGCCAGCTGCAGGGGACCACAACGCCACAGTTGGGAAGGACAGCAGTGATTCAGGTATTGTGGCCTGAACGTGTTGCCACCTGAACCCAGAGGCGTGGAGTAGTCATAAGTCAGTCCAAAGTCAAACCAGCAGGTGTTGGGGTTGTTTTAATGAGTTGGTGTCAAACAGGGCAGTACTGGTGCACTACACAGCACTACAGGTGTTAAAGAGTGACCCCAGCACTGGGAGGGACGGGTGGAGCAGCATGACCCTGCTACAGAGGATCCAGAGATGTGATCCGTGTTCATCCCCTGGGCAGCACCCAGCACACGGCTGTACCTGCTGAGCCAAGAGCCTGGCAGTGCCAGGTGCAGCCCTCCCTCTGCAGACACAGAGGCTAAAAATCCCTGGAGTGGCTTGGTTACTGGGCCTGGCGTTAGGCAAGAGGTGTGGCAGGAGGCTACAGTAAGCTCTGGGGCAAGGAAGTGGCCGATCCCAGGCTCTCCTTGTGGCACAGTGTTTGATGTGGGTGCCTGTCCCCCCTTCTTTAGGTGATGCTGGCTGAAGGGATGGGCAGGGAGTGGCCTCTGCCTCCCCAGCTTTGGGCCTGCCTCCTTCTCCCGAAGGAGAAAGACAGGCTCTGTGTTGGCTAATCCTATTTGTGGGGCAGGGTGAAGGAGGCCAGGCCCTCACATGCAGGGGGCAGGGGAGGGTTTCCTTGGAAAGCCCTTGTTAAGCACGGAGCACAGCCCTGGAAGGCTGATCCATGGTCATCTCACTAAAAGCACTATGCAGCACATGCAGGCGAGGTGGCTGCAAACACAAGGTCCTTTCTCCTGTCCCCCAGCTCCTGATCCTCAGTCAGGGCTCCTCCTCAGAGCATCCTTCTGCCCCTCTGAGGGAAAGGCCTTGGTTCTGCAGAGCTGAGCCCATCTGACTGATGGTGAAACACAGGTGAGGCCTCCTGGGCTGGGAGCGTATCCCTCCTTCCTTCCCTTGGTGCTTGCATCAATTCCGGGGCAGGTTGGGTGGGGGGATGGCTGTGGCAGAWGGCTCCACCCCCCAGATCTCCCGGGCGTACTCAGTGATGGTTCTGTCACTGGAGAACTTGCCCGAGCACGCGATGTTCCTGATGACTTTCCTCGTCCACTCRCGGGGATCCTGGCAAGAGGAGAGACAATGCCAGCCCTCAGTTGCTCACCCAGCTCTGTCCTGGCTCACAGCCTTGCTGTGCACTCCTGGCTGCTCTAAGCACTGGCGTGGGGCTGCTGGAGCAGCCAAACTGGCCTCACCTTCCAAGCTACAGTGTCCATAAGGAGGGCTCCACTGGAGCACACTCATCCCTGTTATTTCCTGTCTTCCCACTGCACTGCCATGGCCAAAGACCCCATCCTTCCCACTCAGTCATGGCCATCTCTTACCATGAACAGCTGGTCCACTTGGCCTTGGCACTTAATGTAGGCCTCGTAGTCTGCAAACACCTTAAACCTGAAACCCAAAGCAGAGTCCAGCTGGAGTTTGCCTTCTGGGCAGGACAGACATTTCTCACGAGTAGGCAGGGCTCCTCCCGGGCAGGGATGATTCCCAGGACTCACCTGTCGTGGTACATGAGCATGTTCACCACATCCTTGAAGCAGCCGGGGTCTCGAGGGGAGAAGAAGCCGCTGCTGATCTGGTCGATGGCCTGGCGCAGCTCGGGCAGGCTCTCGTAGAACTCGCGGGCATTGTACCTGTGCCCGGCACAGACAGGCTCCAGGCACTGCTGCCCTGCCTGGGGCCCTCGTGGGTGGGGCAGGGAGGGCAGCCAAGGGTGGGCACAGCTCCTGGGGCTGTGTCCATCAGAGCACCCTGCCCGTGGCTCAGACCTGCAGTGTTGTCTGATGGGGACTTTCAGCCATGTCCCTCTCACAGTCACTGCGCTCTGGGCAAGCTGCATCCTCACAGCCCAAGGCAAAGAGTGCCTCCAGAGCTGCCAGGGGGCAAGGTGTCYCTCCCAGAGAACATGGCTGTCCCTGCCCCAGCTGAGCCCTGCACCCCCATCTGATGAGCCCYGTTGTGCACCAACCCTTTCCGATCCATGGCCTCCACGTCCTCCACCCGCATGCCAAAGATGAAGAGGTTTTCTTCACCCGCCTCCTCAGCCATCTCCACGTTGGCCCCGTCCATGGTTCCAATGGTGAGGGCCCCATTCACCATGAACTTCATGTTGCCAGTACCTGAGGCCTCCGTGCCAGCTGTGGAGATCTGCTGGGAGAGATCCGCTGCTGGGATCACTGCCAGGTGCAAGAGAGGCAGGAGTTAATGCTTGGCACATTGGGGCTCCCCACAACCAGGACAGCAACACAATCCTGGGCATTTGCCAGCGGCCATTCTGACCCTGCCCTCAGCCCAAACAGCACAACTCTGGGGCCAGGCTCAACTTTGTTTCCTGCCCTGTGTGGAGCCCTCAGGCTCTTCCTAGGGCACAGCCAGGTGTCCTGCCACAAGTGCCTCTCAGGCCAGCCCGTTCCTGGGGCATGCCCAACTGCTGACACATGTTTATAGATCAGACATACCCTTCTCAGCCAAGGAYACCCGGTAGTTCTCCAGGAARATGACCTTGAGCTTGTCGCCCACATAGGGGTCGTTGTTGATGACCTCACCGATGGATGTGATGAGTTTGATGATCATCTTGGCCATGTGGTAGCCAGGGGCCGCCTGGAGGAGAGCAGCCCAGAAATGGAGAAGGCTTTAAAGGGAGAGCATGAGAAATGCCAGTGTTGGGTCCTCACTGTCACCTCTGCTGTTCACACACAACCACAGCAGGGTTGGAAGGGACCTTTAAGGGACATCTAGTCCAACCCCCTCCAAGGGACATCTTCAGCTAGCCCAGGTTGCTGAGAGCCCCATCCAGCCCATCTTGAATGTTTCCGTGGACGGAGCATCTTTCACCTCTGGGCAGCCTGTTCCAGTGGTTCAGCGCACTCACTGAAAAAATTTCCACCTTGTATCTCATTTAAATCAACCTTTCTTCAGTYCAAAACTGCTGTCCCTTGTCCTATCACAACAGGTCCTGCTAAAACATTTGTCCCCATCTTTSTTAAAAGGCMCACTTCAWGTAMTGAAAGAYTGCAGTAAAGTCTCCCCAAATGATCCTAATTCTCCCAGCTATGAATTAGGAAAAACATCCTATTGAGAGGAGAAGTCCTGAGCCATGGGGAATAGTGATGGAGCTCAGTCCTGTTAGTCCCTGGAGGTGTTTCCTGTTGCTGGCTAACCTACAGAGCCCCAGCAAAGCCACAGAAAGGGGACAAGACCTTCCCCATCCAACTTCCCCAAGCCAGGCATGCAGAGGGGCTGGAACGCAGGTTACCTTTCCTCCAATCATGATGGTCCTGGGCACAAAGGWTTTGGATGGATTACATCTGATGCCTGAAAGAGCAGGGATTTTTCTTCAAAATGTTTTCAAACTTCGAATTTGATCTTACAAAATAAATTAAAAAATCTTCACAACTCAAGATACACTGGGCAGTTTACTGTGTGCATCAGAGGTGGGCTGGGATCTCAGCCCATGTCACAAGGACCCATCAACCTTGCAGGACCCTGAAGCCCAACCAGAYATCTGCTGGAGCTGTGGTGGGTGAAAAATGGCCACAGAATCCTTGAGGATTCAGATCCTTGGAGAACTGCTGAAGCCAGAACAATGCAGAGCTCCAATRACTTGCTTCCCTTTGAGAGTGGGCAGGGGTTCTGAGCATACATTATGAAATGGGATTTTAAGTTGCACCTGCAGAACAGGTGTGAAGGTTACCTGGGCTGGACATGTGGGCTGTGAGCTTTTCCTCAGAGCTCTGTGTGACCCTTCAGACACTCTCCCTTTTCTCCTGGGGAGAAGCCCTGGCAGTGAGAGGCTGGGGGACTTACGGTTGTAGAGGGTGATGGCGTGCAGGCAGTTSAGCAGCTGTCGCTTGTACTCGTGGATTCGCTTCACCTGAACATCAAACATGGACTGGGGGTTGATCTTCACCTTGTACTGCTCCTCCAGGTAGGCTGCAAACTTCAGCTTGTTCTCCTGGCAGAAAAATGTGAGGAACAGGCGTGGGTTGCCAGGGCTGGCATCAGAAATGAGCATTTGCTGATGTTCCTGGAACTATGGGGCTTTTAGCCTTCTTCCCCCAGGCCACCTGCAATGCATATACCTGCTTGACTTTTGCCACATCCCTGATAAAAGTCTCATTATCGATGAAATCCAGCAGCTTCTTCAGCTGGCTCAGATCTGTGATAAAGCCTTCCCCGATTTTCTGAAAAAACAAACCAGGAGAGGAATGTCACGAGACACTTCACCCAGTCCACAGGTCCCCATCCCTAACAGAGGTGCCACAGTCCTGTGGGTACTGGAATAAGCAGTGTGACCAGGAAAAGGGGCACAGTTTCTTATAGTGAGGTTACTTCCCTGTGTCATAAAGAACCCAAATGAAAACAAGGCACTTGCAAAAATTCAGACAAGCCCCTCTCTTGTCTTTGAGGCAAAACTCTTGAGTTTTGGCAGGAAGAGGGAGGATGTGTGCACATGTGCCAAGGCCTCCTGGCAGCTGGGGAAACKGGTAGGTAGGACATAATGGTACATTTATTTGCAGGGTGATATTCAGCCATGGCGTGTCCCAGTRTGATGTGAAAACCTGTGCTAAAGGGCTTGGGAAACAGAAAGGACAGGGACTGGACTCGGGCTGAGCCTCCACGGGAGCTCCTTTGTGCCTGTGAAGCTGCACAGACACCTTGTGGCCGTGCCTGACTGTGGGCTGTCCCCAGACTCAGATTTCTGCAGCTTTTTTTGGCCACCACTTCATCATCAACTTTAAAATCCAGCTAACCTCACATGGCATCTCCTCCCACACACCGGCCAGGTGTCAGCCCTGGGGCTGACCAGACCACAAGAGGTGACCAAAGGGATCACWCTCAGCCCCTCACTTCACATGCTCCCCACTTACCTCAGCAATAATTTCAGCCAGTCCTGGGTTGCACAGCAGGAGCCAGCGCCTCGGTGTGATCCCATTGGTCTTGTTCTGAAACTTTTCTGGCTCCAGCTCATGGAAATCCTTGAACCTGGAACATSAGGGAGCTCTGAGCCACCAAACCACCAGGAGATTCAGCTGGGCTCCCCCAGTGTGTGCTCCTGACTCAGGGCAGGCTCTGTCCATCTCCCTGTAACAGCTGTGAGCGCTCTTTGCTGCCTCTCTCCTCTTTCCAGCTCCAAAGGGAGAGAGTCTCCCCAGCAAGGCAACCACAGCAGCCCTGGACACGCAAGTGGCCCAGCTAACCCCTCCTTGCTGGCAGGCAGAGCCCASTGAGCGGGGAAGGTGCCTGCCCTGGGTGTGCCCAACTCACACGGAGTTCTTGACGATGTCRGAGTGGATGCGGGCCACGCCGTTGACAGCGTGGGAGCCGATGACGCACAGATGAGCCATGTTRATGCGCTTGCAGTCCCCCTCCTCGATCACCGACATCCTCCGCAGGCGGTCAATGTCCCCCGGGTACAGAGCTGCCACGTGCTGCAGGCAGGGAGCGGGATGTGAGTGACACAGCCCATCCTAAAAGTGCTCACACCAAAACCCCTGGTCTTCCCCCGCTCCCTTACATCGAGGTGCATTTGGTTGAGGGCATAAATGATCTCCAGGTGCCGTGGGAGCAGCTTCTCAAACATGGAGACTGGCCAGCGCTCCAGGGCTTCGGGCAGCACSGTGTGGTTGGTGTAGGCACAGGTCTTTTTTGTGATCTCCCAGGCCTGCATCACAGACAGAGGATTAATGCACACGCAGGGAAAAGGAAATCCCACAGCTCCTTCCCCTGCGAGGGTCAGCACAGCCCTGCCAGCTCTGCTCACCTTGTCCCAATCCACTTTCTCCACGTCCACCAGGATCCGCATGAGCTCTGGGATGGACAGGGCAGGGTGGGTGTCATTGAGCTGAATAGCCACCTGCAACACAGACTTGCTGGYCTCACTTCTGGYRGTGACAGGACTGTGACAGTGTCCTGCACGCACAAGGCTGGGGTAAGGGGCAGCCCCARAKCTCTTCTCGCAACTCACACCCCAGRAACAGAGAGCTCTCAATAATGGAGCTATTCAGACTCTTCAAGTTTTACTCCAAATGACAAATTTTTCCCTGGGAAAATAGGCCTGGAGATCATCTGTTTGCAAGCCAAATTGCCAGGGTGTTTGTATGAACGGCCTCATTTAGTCCTGAGTGTCCTGCTCTCCCCCATGAGAGGCAGGTGTGGCTGATTTCCCCAGAGCTCACAGACTCACCTTGTCTGGGAAGGTTTCAAAGCACGTTCTCACAGGGTCTCGGCAGCCAAATTTGGAGGACTTGAAGCGGCGGATGATGTCCTGGAGGGTGGCAGCCACCACGAAGTATTCCTGCTTCAGCCGCAGCTCTTTGCCTTCGAAGAACTGCAAGCAGGGGCACCACATCCATCAGGGCTGCAGCTGCCATCCCCACCTGGCAGCCAAACCCCTGGAGATGCTGCTCTCCCAACAGGCCTCGAGGCCAGCACCTCACCAGGACAAATGTGGCTGTTTGTCACATGTCTCTGATGGGGACAGCAGCTGTAGGGACTGACAAGGGGCCTGGCATCCCGAACAGCTGCTTCCAGAGACAGCAACAGAGCCAGCACAGTTCCCTCCCCTGCTGCAGGATCCTTTGCAGGGTTTTTGGACAAAGGATTTGGGGCTTTCTGCAATAGCCAGGAGTGTCTTTAGACACTCACACACACCATGCCTCATGCTGGTCTATTTTTAAACACCAACAGGAATGATGGGGTGTGGGGTAAAGTGTAGGRATTAGCTTTTCCAGCACAGATGCTAATGCATAATGAGATATGAGGGGTCTTCCTTTTGGATCCAGGGAATGCTTGGCCTAGGACAGCCCCTGCAGTGAGAAATCCCTTGAATTTGGGATGGAAATGAGTCCCCACAGTGTAAACTGGCAACTGCCTTGAAGCTGAAGGAGCAATGTCTTCCTCTGCCTGCAGCAGAGAACACAGCAGATACACAATGTGAGCCAGACTCTCAGTCAGCAAAAACCCTCTAGGGCCAGCAGAGCCATACCTGTTCACTGGGAATTACAGGGACAATCCCATGTATTAAACAGAACAATAAACATCAGACAGCCATGACCTTCCAGTGCTTGCAAACAAGGAGATMCAGCTGCAGGAAGGATGATTCTGAGCAACAGGGGAGAGAGGYAGGAGAGTCACTCACGTTATCATTTGGGTACAGGACTCTGGATATGTTTTCTGCCAGGTTTCTGTCCAGCACTGCCTCGATGTAGTCACCCATATTGACTGCAGGGAGAGAAACACACACAGCACTGCAGCAGCTGCAGGGATTCAGGCAGGCCCCTGACACCACACTTGTCCTTCTCTGGCAGAGAGATTTTGTAACAGGAATATTCAGGCTGGCATTAATGGAATAAGATGGGAATGTACTGGTGTGAAAGGCACTAGAGTGACAGGARGAGATGGGATAAGAGAAAGGCACATCCCCATGTGGTTTTCAAGACACAAATATTGGGAAGGACAGGCAGAAACTGAAGACAGACAGCTGCCAAAACAAGGAAGTGAGTGAGCAGCCATCCTGCTTGAGAACTAAGGAGAAATGGCCTGGGCAAAGAAGCACAAACACCATAATCACACTGAACCCCTAAAGGGTATAAAAGCCTCATCAAAACCCAGCTCACAACAGCCAGTGAAGAACTGAGAAGACTCAAGAGCCATCACCTCATGTCCCGCATTCTCCTGGCAAGGCTGCTTGGACACACATCTCTCTTCAGTATGGAAGAATAAATCAAATCACTCTAATCTAAAACYTTGCACAAAGGGACAACTGTGACTCAGCCTGGCCAGAGGAGAGGCAGTGGAGGGACAGCACTTACACTCCTGGAGGTTGAAGTCATTGGGTGCTTTGGCAGACCAGAGTCTCATGGTGTTCACWGTGTTGTTCTTGTATCCAGGCACTGGGGTGTCGTAAGGCATGGCAAGGACAACCTGCAAAGGAACAGTGTTCCACCCTGGTTACAGCCCAGGGGATCAGAGCAGCTAGGAAAGCAGCTGAAACCTCTGCAGGAAAATCCAGAGAACACAGGACAGGTCCAATCCAATTTGGACACAAATCCAGAGGACAAGACACATTCCTTCTCCTGGCTGGAGAAGGAATTTCACTAAAACACACCTGCTGAGCTTCACAGACTTCCCTCCTGTCGTGGGCACTTCCACCACCTACTGGGAAAGCATTCTAGGGAAGCAAGAGCTGTCTGGAGCTTTTCTGGCCAACTGGAGTTACAACCCCATCACGAAATGCAACTGAGAGTTGCAAACAACCTGCTGACCTTCCTGACCAACTGGGCTACCTGTTAGTTATTGAGCAGAGCACTGAAAGCATCCTCAGCTGCTCTCTGTGATTCTGTCTATGCTGGGGTGGACCCAGGGCAGCTTGGGCCTTTGTGCTTCCATCTGGGATAACTCCACAGCCTGAATCCTGCCCATCAGCCTTCTGCAGCCTGCCAGGACTTTGCAAAACCCACCATTTCCAGAGCCATTCACCCAATATTCAGGGATTGTTGAACCTGTCTGGATAAATCCACTAAGATCTGCAGCAGCTGAACTGAATGTGAGTTCAAAACTCTTTGTGCAGATGATGCTTGAGGCTCAGGATGCTGCACACATGGCTACAGGGAGTAACCCTGGARCTCCCAGCTCACACAGCAGGGAAAACCTGGGCAAACCAGCACATTGGTTCTGAACAGCCTCTCGATGCTGGCATCAGCAACACCTCCCCTCTGGGGAGAATCAGCAAGAGCTCAGGCTCTCCAAGCTGCTGTTACCAGCTCCCAACATGGAAGCAGGCRGGGAGCCTGCCCAGGGACTGGGGCACACATCACATGAACTCAGCCATGCTATATTTGGAGACTGAGTCTTTGGCCTTTTTTTGAACCTTTCCAACTTGTTCCCTTAACAGCACTATCTGAAAACTCACCTCCTTGTAGGAAGCAGTGTTTGGGATCCCTGAAACCCCAGGCTAACAGCAGGATCAGAAGAAAGGTATGTTGAAATGCAATGGCATTTGGTCCCCAAGTGGATGCCTGCTGCACTTGGGGGACCAAAGAGCTCTGGCACAGCGCCTCCAAGACGTTCACTGTGCTGAGGCTGCTCACTGCCTAGCCACAAAAAATGGGTTATTTCTCCTGTGAGCAGGCCCAGGTGACTCTGTAACCAAGATTCAGCTGTTGGTGCTGAAGAGAATGGCTGGGCTCTGWGACTGTGAGCTCCTTGGATGAACTGAGCTAGTTCATCAGGCTGAGAGACCACTAGACATTATGGGAACAAGGCCAAGTCATCTCACTGAATCCCAGAGAAATTAATTTTCCTTCCTTCCTTACAAAGGAGAGGCCGAAGCTTCTTCAATCCTTTTAATAAACTTGTGCCTTCATTAGCAGCAAGAATGCACCTGTGATGCAGCAACCTGTGTCCTGAACAAGCTCCTGAGGTACAGCATTACCTCCTCAACTGTGGGAGAGGCTGAGGGAGTGTTTGTGCTCAAGGATGCCACTAAACAAGGCCTCCAGGCAGACTGGAGACTAGAAACCACACCTCCAACCTTCCCTGACAGCCCATTGGGCTGCTCTGGGAAAGAGCAACTTGCTCTTGTGACAAGATTTAAACACCCATGGGATTGCCACCATCTGAAAATCCACAGGGTGACAGTGAGCAGTGGTTAGGAGCAGTGTGGAAGGAACCTACACTTCTCCAACATAAAATCCATAAAAGATTTATGGGGCTTGGCCCTGGAGATCAACAGATCCCTCCTTTTTCTCAAACCCTGCTGCAACAAATCAACAAAAATCTTTATTTCTTCATATCCCATAGGCTACCAAGTCACCTTCACAAGTGCAAGATTAGCAGAGGGAGTCTGGCCAGTCGGAGAGAGAAGCAAATCCTAAAAAAAATCCCCAAAAAATCTTACATTTTTGGAGGAGCCCTCCCCAAGAAATACTCCCAAAACAAAATTTTAAAAATACCATAAAAATGCCCCAAAAAATAAAAAAAATACTCCCAAAAAAACCCCAAAATTACCAAAAAAACCAAAAAAAATCCAAAATACACCCCAAAAATCTCCAAAAATTCGCAAAAATATTTTTAAAAATTAAAAAAAATCTCAAAAATTTCCCAAAAAAATTTAAAAAAAATTTTTAAAAATCTCCAAAAATCATATATAAATAATAATGCAAAGCCTTCCCCAGCCCAGCAGGCAGACAGATGTTGGCAGTACCTGGGTGTCAATCCAYTTCACTCCATCAGGGGTGTGCTCCACACGGCCGTAGAAGTGCACTGGGATCATGTACTCGGGCCGGGCTTTCTCCCAGGGATTGCCGTAGCGGAGCCAATCGTCTGCCTCCTCCACCTGCAAGAGACACACGGGGCTCAAGGAATGGCTTGTGGCTCCAAGTGAGGGCTGAACAAAGCTTCAGTCAGCTGGCTTTACAAATGGATATGCAGAGGCCTCTAGAGGATAGCTGGATTTCCAAAACTTGGATGGCTTTATCCCAGTGGGTATAAATAAATCAGCCTCTACGGAGTCTGCAGCACTCTGAAGGTTTAAACCATCCAACTGCATAGACCTGCTCTCCACACCTTTACATCCAGTTTGACTGTGGATATTGTGGAATATGTGGGATGTGGCAGCCACTGGTGCTGTTTTCTGGCCACAAGCCACACCCTGTAAGCCTGGTCTTGTTAACCCTGTGCCAGAGAGGGTTTCTCYTCTCAGCTCACAACAGTGGAGGCTGGTGTTATCCAGAAATGCTTTGTGCCCCCAGGAATTTCTCTGCCATGGAAGAGGGACATAAAGGAAAGGGGAGACAGTGGGGTAAGGACAGGGCAAGGCAGAGGGAGGGCCCCAGCCCAGCAMGCCACCAACCCTGTTCTTTTTTAAGAAACATGAAGTCAAAGAGAGGGCAAGATTTCCCCTCCCTGTTTTCACCATTTATGGGGCTTAGCATTGCAGCTGCTTTGTGGAGAAGGAGGAAAAAAATAACCTTCATATCTCTCATCCTCCCTGAATTACAGACAGGTATTTTAAGGGGAAAAAGGTATTTTATGCTCCAAAGCAAGGTAAGTCTCCTGATGAAAACCATTTCCAGACACACACTAAGGAAAACTGCCAGCTGGGGCAGTTTTTTTAGCCTATTTTCACTTGAAAATAATATGATCACTAATGCAACAGGAAAATCCCTGTTTAAGCCCCATCTGCCAGTGACCCAGGGAACCCACAGGAGCAGCACCACCCCAGGCACTTGCCTTTCTTCCATCATGATCAAATCCATSCTTTGCCAGACACCTCCCTGAGGTATTTAGGCCCATCTCTATCCTTAGACTGCTTGCCCACTCATTGCCAAGYTGGATGGGACTCTGGGGCTGTTGCAGCTGCACTGTGGAGACCCAGGCAGGGAGATCTCTGGTCTCAGCCATGCCCTGTGGCTCAACTCCCACATCATCTTGCCCACTGATGGACTCAAATGACCATTTTAGGAACAGCTCAAGTGTATTTTATGTGGCCAGACCTCATCCTGCATGAAACAGAGGGACAAAGAGTGACCTGAGTTTGTCAAGTACCTGCCAGCCATCGACAATCTTCTGGTTGAAGATCCCAAACTCGTAGCGGATGCCGTAACCATACGCTGCCAGCCCCAGTGTGGCCATGGAGTCCAGGAAACAGGCTGTAAGGAAACAGATTGTAAGAGCTCAGCAAACAGGCTGTAAGGATCAAGGAAACAGATTGTAAGAGCCCAGGAAACAGGGAGCAGAAGCAGAGCATGGTCATGCTGCAAGGAACCTCACTCCTTGCTTGTTACAGTGTGCTGTGCATGGAGATGAGGAGCTGCCACAGCAGTGCTGCTGCAAAATATTTATTATTTAGAGAAAACCCATGTTCAGAAGGGACATAAGGAGATAAGTCTGCAGCAGGACTCTATGAATGTTCACATGAGCCACCACAAACCCCCTGAATTGTGGGTGACAAGGACAGGTCACCAAAACCCTAAATTCAGCCTTGGGATGGAGAGWGATGAATGATGCCTTAGGATTTTTGCCTTTYATTTTTAYAYACCCTTTYATATATCCTCCARARAGCTCTTCTAAACTTTCCTTGTTCTAAGCCTGTCTGCCCAGTAAAGCAGAACTGCTGCACCACCAGCTACTTAACCATTATTGCTTCCAAAGGAAACCCTTCCAGCCCTCAATCCAGGCAGTTCTGTTAAGATCAGCCCCAGCATTTACTCCACGCCGGGGAGCTCTCATCTCCAGCTGTCCCACGGGACAGGCAGACTAAAATAGCAGCCAACAATCTGCCTGTGTGAGAGCTGCTGAGTGCCTTTGAGAAGTGAGAGATTTCACAGGGAGGTGAGGAGGAAGGCTCCAGACAGCCTCTTCCAGCCCTGCCTGCTGCACTGCGGAACGCACACCTACAGCTCTGGGGTGCTGTCATGGGGGAGGGGATGTTTCTGGCCAGTAAGGGATGTTTCTGGCCAGTAGGGGATGTTTCTGGCTGGTCAGGAGCAGGCAGGAAGGCACCACACTGCTGATGCCAGTGGTGAGGGTGTGACAGCCATGCCATCTCGGTCCCCACACACCCTGCATTACCTGCCAGCCGGCCCAGGCCTCCATTTCCCAGCCCAGCATCTTCTTCAATTTCTTCCAGCTCCTCCAAGTCYAAACCCAGCTGTTGGGGAAGAAGCACAATGGAACATGTCACCAAACCAACCCCATGTCTTGAGCTGCTCTCCAAAGACGTCAAACACATCCCAAACCCACATTGCTGGAAATCAAACCCACAAGGTCTCTGCATCCCTCCCCACAACTTCCCATGAAGAATCTCATCAGGACCTAGACCTTGGGCAGCCCAATTAATTGGAAAACAATTTAGCCCATCACTAAACATTGCTTTACCAAGAGCTACATTTTCTTAGAGATCTCAGACAAAACACCCATCCCCTGACAGCCCCACAGGTCAGGATGCTCTATGACCAAACTCGACATTGGAGACAATGTGGGGAATGGTCAGTGGGCAAGGGACCCCCAAGGCCAGCCTGGCCAGGGGAGGTGACCCCTCTGCTCATGTCCATCGAGTCCTTGAGGAAGGGCACAGCCAGGCTGGCAGCAGTGACTGCAGCATTCACCATCMCTCTCTGTGCTTCCCACAKCCTGCCCAGCCTGCCACTGAGCTCCCTGGCTGCAATCCATGGCTGGAAGTGGTTGCCTGCATCTCTTGAGCCTTTTGTTCTATGGGCCTGGGGGTTGCTGCCAGATGAAGGCTAAGCTTGCCAGCAGCAAAGACTCTCTGGGAGCCCAGAGCTGCAGACTCTTGGGGGGGCAGCAGTAGCTCACCCTGGTGCCCCGGGGGGACAGCAGGGTGTCAAGCCAACACCACAGCTGCTCCCCAAGCTCTTTTCCCAGCACTTTAATGGTCTGCAACCACAAGATCAGAAAACATGATGCACAGGGTGATGGGCACACAAAAACTGAGATGAATTCTCTCAGTGACAGAGCAATGCTGGATATGAGACCTCCGAACCAATCTGGCCACTGGCCATGAGCTCCATGTGCTGGAGGCTACAGCAAGGGAAGCCTCCACYAGCACATCGGGCCAAATCCACACTKGGAAAGTGTCTTGCAAAGGAACCTAGAGGATGCTCCCTGAGAAAAACCAGCCTGCTCTCTGAGGCATGATACCTCACAGAGGAAACAGGTGCCTCCCTGGAAATCCCTGCCCACCTGTTGGCAGGGAAAATGCTCGCCAGGATGTTTCAGCAGCAACTGTAGCACCTCATTTTGAGAGACAGTGAAGCACCCAACTTCTGCTAGAAAGTGTAACACGAATCAATCTAGTGGGGCAGAGGGAGGGGAGAGGGGAAGCTGGGAGAAATAAAACCTTTGGTTAGAAAGCTAAAAACCTCACATTCTGTCAAAAAAGGTCACTGTGCTGTTGCAGAGGTATCTGCAAATAACCATGTAAGTAACCACAGTATCATATTTCTGGCTTCCTTGGTGACACCCAGCCGTGGTTTTATCCAGCTGGAAACCATCTGATGACACTTTACTTCAAGCAAATGATTTCCCTTCTTTCTCCCTTCCCACCAATTGACTTGTACCTGGCAGTGCTGCTGCTGTGCCTTATGTATCTCCATGTTTGAACTGTAATTTGGTGTTTTGCTGCTCCATTCTCCTCTTCTGGACCAGTCTCTACTATTAGACTACATCTCCTGTGATAAACTATCATCTCTCCTACTAATGGAAAGCTCTTTGCAGCCTATGACTTCCTTGCCATTTGGGTTACTGAGTGTTGTTTACAGTACAYGCTTTTGGGTTCTCCCATTCACTCCAGGGTGGTTTGAAAAACCATACTCCAAGGCTCCCCAAGAACCCGCCATTGTCTTCTCCAGGGAATGAAAAATGCTGCCACTAGAAAAGTTCTCATGGGAATGAAAAATGCTAACAGAGAGCCAAGTTTCACTTTGTRCAGTCCAAATAACACAGCCTTCTCAGATGAAGCCCTGAGAAATAAAGATACCCAGCCCTCTGTGKGGAAAAGTTTAGCCTCAGGGGGACCCTGGTACTGCCAAGACTTTACCTGGTAAATGGCTTCATCACAAGCATTCTGCAGGCCCAGGTTCACCATGGTGTTCTGCAGAGTGCGACCCATGTAGAACTCCAGGGACAGGTAATAAATGCGCTGGGGAGGCAAAGCAAGATGCTTACACGCAGCACGGCACTTTGCTTTCACCAAAGCTGCTTAAAATCAAGAGCAGACTCAAAATCAAGAGCAGACTCAAGCGTTTTCCAGAGGAGGGATGTCTTCCCAGACTGGCTTTTGGCGCCTGCTCCCGAACACCACGCACCAGAGTTGTTTGTCAGAAGAATTTCATGCGGGACGCCGGCCAAGCCTCCACCACGCATCTCCCTGCCAACAGCCTTCTATAGAAAAATCTCGCTGCCTGTTAAGTGTTTCCCTAATTAACTCAGGACAAGTATTATCTAGGATGCTGAATGATATATTTATACACTGTCAGGCTCAGCTGAGGTGATGTTTACGCTGGGCTTTTAAAAAGTCTTCCCATGCTAGGCTGAGGCTGATCTTGTCTCCCAAAAGCCAGAGCAAGCCCCCTGCCCCATGCAGGCCGGCTGGGCCGAGGGCCAGCACCTTCCTGTGAGCAATTTTCCAGCACTCCCATCTCATGGGTCCTGCTGCTCTCTCCACACTGATTTTCACACCCGTTTCACCCTGCTGAACAAGTAAATTGTCCCATAGGTGGCAGGGTTCCTGGCACAACCGTGCAGTGACCTCCCAAGTTTGYGAGGAGCCGTGTCTGTGCCGCAAATGCTAACGAAAGGCTGTTTGTGGGATGAGAAGCAGGCTGTRCAGACTTTTGACCTCGCTCAGATTTATCACTGTGGATATTTTTATAAATAAACTGGAATTTTTAGCAGAGCAATAACCTGACTTCAAACTGTGCTTTCCCCAGAATGTTTTTCCACTGTAGCATGTGGATCCTTCCCTGCCAAGCAGCAGGATTACCCACTCTGCCACCTCTGCTGGAAGTTTGAAAGGGTCCCTCAGTTCCCTGGGGCTCATGAGAAAGACCAAAATCATCCCACAATTCCATAAATGCTCTGCTCCTTTCAGTCTCTTGCAGGGGCACATTTCTAGTGAAAATCTAAATGCAGAGGACAGTAAACAAACTCACTCCAAGCTCCTCTGAGCCTTTATGGGATCTGTTCAATCCCTTCTGTTGGTGCTGCAATACAGATCAGGGTGCATTTGTGTGAGTTAGGATCAAAGGGAAAGCCACATGCACCTGTGTAACCCCTGGTGCACGTGGAGCCATTCTGTGGTGAAAGTGMACTTTGTTTCTCATGTCAAGGCAATATTCATAATCTTGGGAAAAGAGCTGACTCAGGGAGGTGGCTRCCTGCACCCTGGAAAGGTATGTGCCTTTCTCAGTACACACCTGCTCTCTGTGGCTCTCCATTCAAATGCTTGATTGGATCTTAATTCAAAAGGATTAAGGCTGAATTATGTCGTGCAGCCCCAAAACCTCCAGCATTGCTGTCCTGACTCAGCAAGCAGGGAGGAACCCTGGATTTGGTGAGCTGGGAGAGCTTGTCTGGTTTTCACAAGGCAAGAAACGCTTCTGAAGCCTCACAGCTGAGCTGCCTGCATGTTCTGCAGGAGCGAGGTGAGGACACAGCTGTGCTGAGCCACAGAGGTGATCATGCCCACAGGGGACACMAACATGGCACTGTGAGTGCAGGACGTGACCACGGTGAAGGTGCAGAGGAGCTGGCAGCAGCAAGGACACGCTCAGAGTGACCCACATGGGACACAGCTGTGACAAGGTGCAGGGGGTCGCAGTCATGAGGGTGTGTGAGCAGGGACAATGCTGCTCACACACAGGACTGCAAGAGTTATGGGGACACAGCCATGGTGAACTGCACAAGGGACACAGCTGTGGTGATGTCTATGGGGCAGATGTGTGTGAGGGACGTAGCTGAGGCAAGGATCAGGGGGACACAGACACACTGAGATGCGTGCAAGGGACATGGCCGTGAAGATACCAGGTGACACAASCATAATGAGGTGCACACAAGGGACACAGCCACGGCAGTGCCCATGGGCACACAGCCACGGGAAGGTGCACGCAAGGGACACAGGTGTGACGATGCCCACAGGGAAGAAATCACGGTGAAGTGCGTGAGGGCTACGGTACGGTCACGGCAAGGGGCCCCACAGCCAGGTGCACGCAAGGGACAGGCTCACGAGTCACGCCCACAGTGACACTGCCAGGTAGGCAGGRAGACACCCTCAGGGAAGGCGCAGCCGCCCAGCCCCGGTCCCTCGGCCCGCCGGGGCTCACCTTAGGGTCCCGCTCGTAGTAGTGCTGCTGCGTGCGGATCCAGCGGCCCACCAGGTGGTCGCGCACCGTGTGGGCCAGCGCGAAGTAATAATCGCGGGGGGTGGCGACGTTGCGGTCCTTGACGAGGGTGAAGTGGAGGTGGCGATTGAAACTCTTGCGCACCTCKGCCACGTCGCCCAGCCCCGCGATGCCCCGCACGCTGATCTGTTTCCGACGCTCCCCGTCGCTCAGCGGCGCCGCCATCCCGCTGCCGCTGCTGCTCCTCCGCTGGCGATGCCTCCGCCGCAGCCGGGACCGGGACCGGGGCCGGGGCAGGGCCGGGGCCGCCGCGCCTGCGCCTCCCCCGCCCGCCCGCGACGAGGCGGAGCCGCCAAGGCTGCCGGGGCGGGACGAGGGGGAGCGGGACGGCGGAGCGACTGATGGTCGAGGGGTCAGGGATGGCGACAGGGCAGGGATTTCTCATCACACCCGCTGTGCGCTAAAAGCCACCCCACCACCACGTTCCGATTTTAAATTGGGGGTTTATTGTCGGCACAGCGCGGTTCACGTGTCGCCGGTACACAGAGCCAGCAGCCATGCACACAGCACACCGCCAAGTCATGTAGTGCTGCCCCGAGCCCACGAGTCAGGGCAGGCACTGCTGGCTCTTGGAGAACCTGCGCTCTTTGCACCCCGAAAAGACCACTCGGGTCTTCTCTATACATTCATCAAATACATCACAATTCCACAGTTAGATTACAAATAGCACAGCATATTGCCTCCAGCCCCTGTGATAGCTCCGTGCCTGCGWACCAGGCACTGTTGGAGCAGAGCACCTCAGCTACCCCGCCCTGGCTCACTGCAACCACGATACATTCATTTAGCAGGAACAGATGCCCAAAATACCATGCAGAGACATTTATCCCCAGCCCTGCATCAACCTTGCCAAGGCACAAAAGTCTGCAATGTCCAACGAGCCATGYTCAGGGTTTATTTTTGTGGCTGCATCTTGTTCATCCATCTTCCTCTGACCAGCTCTAGAACTGTCAAATCTATCATGATCCTTGTACCAGCTCCTGRGCCTTGCTCATCTAGCAAATCTGATGGTGTCTTCCACCATTCACCTCCCAACRGCCAGGGAATCAACATTAGGCTTTAACCCTACAGGGCACACAGGCTCCAACTCATGCCTCCAAATCTGTATCCAGTTTCTAGAGTCCTACTGAGCTCTTCTCCTTCAGCAAGTGGAAAACAGAGCTGTGACTTCCATACTGYATTTCAAATCTGCAGCCTGTCAGCAGCTGAATCAGTGTAAATGCACCATTTTTGCACACACACAAGTTCACCTTCGAACACAGAAGCAGTAAAATAAAAATCATCACTGAAAACTGCTGACAAACAGGAAAAAAAAACACCCTGAAATCAGGACAGTAAAGAGTTCCTTCTGGAGTGACCGTTCAGCRRCTTCAGCACAYTGCAAGCACATAGTTCAGGYATAWTCCAAAAAAAGGTGTTTTTCTCATAGAGATCATAGATGTCCTGCAGAGTCCTGGTTTTCCTTCCAAAATGATMAAGTTTTATGTTAAGCTGACTGCACAAACTGTCAAATCAAAGCTTTTTCTTTACACTCTGCACAGTAAAAAAGAGCTAACGATGGAGGRGACTTGGCAGGGGTGGGAGGAAAAGGAGTGTAGTTCATGATGACCTTCCAAAAACTCTGGAAGCCAAAAGCACACCCTTCAACAGGGTCTCCCATGCTGGGCTTCCAAAAAAATGGAAATTCCCAAAAGTCACCTTCTAGGAGCTTTAGAASTGCAGTCTGTTGAGTGAGTCGATGTAATGGAAAGTGGCTCCCAACGCCCAGCTCGTTTCAACATTGTCAATTTTACGGGCAAGCTGGAAAAAAAAAAAAAAAAAGCCAGGAAAGTAAAAACACAATTCTCTGGGAGAATCTGAAGCATGCAAGGTGGATATAGTGCTAAAGGTCATGACAAATAGTTACCAGCAACGTGGGGAGAGCATTGCTGCACCACAATTGTAGACCCTGTGTTATARCAACAAGGTAACTCAAGAACCAAGCTCYCTGCCTCAGCACCCTCCTGCCCACYCTCCCCAGAAACCCACTTGGAGCTTCACCTTAAAGCCTTGGCTCTTYGGGAAGCCCAGTTCCTGCAGTAGGAAGGTGATGTAAGTGAGGTCCATGCAGAGRAAAGGGCTGTTTCCAGGGCTGATTTCCATGGTCTTACAAACTAAGAAGAAAGAAAACAGYGTCTGAGTGCACACTGTGGGCTCAGGCCTAACAACAGTCCAGCTGTGAAAAATATCAAATGAATCCATAAAACACCTCTGGTCAGTTGAGCTGTGCAATGATGGAACTTCTTACAATGAGGCTGAAATGACATACACACRTTAGGATAAGAACATTAGCTTTTTAAGGAAGATTAAGACAATCTCTCTCTCCCCTAAGACAGTATTTTTTTGTATCTCTCTGAGAAAGAGCCTCCAACTTTTCTTCTATCTACTTCAAATATTCAAATATATAAGCAACCTCTGGTGTGTTATCTTTCTTGAGCACCAGCACTCAACAAATGTTAAGAAAACCAAATTAAAAAAAAAAAAAAATGAGACAAACTCAAAACCCGCTTTCTTTCTCAGGATGAGTTACATACACAGTAGTCCAAAAATCAGAACTGCAATTGTTCTGTCATACATAAAGTTTACCAAAAAGCCATGACAGTTTGATCAAAGCCTTTTTTTTGTGGCCTTAAGAAAATTATGTTTACATCAGTAAATCTGCATAGGCAGCTCTCTCTCCAGCTGATGAAGGAAAAGCTATGAGCTAATTTCCCCCCCTTTTCTGACTAACAGTCAAGCAAATGAACAAATCTTGAGACAGAAAAAACAACTGAACCAGGTTAGACCAGATTATGCTAACAGGATGATAAAGCCACAATTATTTTGAAAGCATGATTTCAGAACAATTGTCAAGTTTATCAGTAATTCTTGAGAGAGTTTTGAAATATGTTTATTATACAGAATGTCTTATGTGGGCTGCAAATGCAAAAGTTAATATAAAAATAGTTGAAATTTTCAGAAATAAGCAGAAATGTTGGTTAGATGCTATATACAGGTACTCAGTATTTACTTAAAAGCATCAGGCTTCTTAATGTGTAACACATTTCCTATCTGGGAATGAATTTACACCCAATTATTAGTGTRTGTTTGATTGTATTTTACTCACCATATTTAGCTGCAATTTCAAAGTCACTGACAGTTAAGCTTCCTCCTTTTTCTTTATCTAAAAGAAAACAAAAACCATGGTCTTTTATGGTCTTTGTATAAAGGCAATTGTAGAAATCTGAAATTACTTGTAAAAATAAAGTGGCTGAGGAGGGAGGTATGTCTGTTCAAACTAATGTGAAATCTCATTATCTGCTTTCTACCACTGAATATGACAACCTTTTGTACACCACTGCTAAAGAGATGTGATGCATTCTGAATGCATATGGAAATACCTGAAAATCTTCATTCCATCTAAAAAGCCCAGTGAAGCAAACTCACAACCCAAATAATTTACTGCTTTACTGCCCAAGAAATTTGTTTATCGTTATGAAATGTTTTCTATTTCGGATTGTAGAGTTAATTAGGCAACAACCATTTCTGAAATGCAAACAGTTTGTTTAAAAACTATTACCAAAGGCTGTAAGTCCTATTTCACAGCCCCAGTATCTTCTCTATAGAAATAATTATCAAGTCAAGATCAATGCTGCACAGCAGTGTAAAAACAGATTAAATTCAATCAYAGCTTAGCAAAGCATCATGAGGTGTGCAAGTGTTACCACTGCTTCCAGAACTTGCCATTTAAAATGAAACCAACCCAGAAGCAGACATACCTATGAGACCAGCTTCTGCTGCACAGTCATAGTAGTAGGAGAAAATGTAGAAGTCCAAGTCCTTCACTTCCTCAGCTCTGTGCACTTTTTTGTAGAGCATCTTTGCCACTTTGTTAGAACAAGACTCATACAGAGGCTCACCTAAAAGAAGACAAAAAAAACCCCAACACACCATATTACAGGCAGAGTTAAATATACATAGAATCTATTTAGGATCTGCCAGGAAACAGGCTCCTTTCTGCAAAATAGCACTCCATAAGCTCTTCACAGAGAATTGAAATCTGCAYCTCCTTCCAGAGGCAGACACCTACCATCCTCAGGCTGAGACTAAGTATGTGATAAATCAGAGATAGACAACATCATCTGAGGCAGAAGAATTCTGAAAGACCTGTTCAAGGATTGCTCAATTGATGCTCAATCTGCATCACTTCTAGCAGCTTTACTGACTGGACAGACACATCATGGCACAAGAGGAAAGAGCTGCAGGATCTCTCTAACAGCACATCAAAAGGARCCAGACAGAACAGTAAACAGAGCCTGGTGGCTTTGAAAGAGAATGAGAGTGTATCATTTACTCTGYTAAGAGCAGCTGACCTAGATAGGAAGAGTGATAAATCACTATACCTGCCTTCTGTCCTTTAATTTTGTACACTATCTCGGCATGCTGCCAATCGGATTTGAAGCCAGGTGGTAAACAAGGGCTGATCAATTCCTCCCCTTCTCCTACTGCAGAAGTAAAACAAAGTCACATCAGGAAAAAACAGAAGGAGTTAAATTCAGATCCCCCATTCCCAGCTCTGCCCCATTCTGTCCCACAGCCCCTCCACAGCCCCGTCATGGCTTGTGCCATGCTCACCCCCAAACTGAGGCTGGCAAGAATCCAGGTCTCCTGGGATCTGTCAGTGTCACCTCCTGCAGGTGTCTCAAATGCACCCAGCCATGGTGACAGGAGCCCACATTCCACTCAGGAACCTTGAGCCCAGTGGGGACACACAGCTCCTCCCCCACCACAGGACTACACACCCTGAGCTCAGAGCCAAGGCCTGAGGACTGCCCAAAACTTACAGGGTTTTCCCTCAACTCCTCCCAAAATGGCGAGCCTTGCTGACATCAGCCCAAGTCCCAGGTAACTGCAAAGGGATAAAAACCTCTGTGAGCAACACACATCCTTCCTCTGATACTCTACTGACAACCTACATGGGATATGMCAGTCTSCTCTACACAGCCATGGCAAAATGGYTCCAGTCACAGCTCATGCACATGAGGGGAACAGTGTGACAACCTGACATTACCTTACCCAGGATAAGCTCTCTTTGGAAAAGCTCAGGCAATAGGTGCCAGCTGTAATCTGGCTCTTGGAGAACTGGCAATGGCATTTCCCTAACACTACTCCTCGTACACACTGGGTACTCCTACCCTCCTCAAAGGCAGCCCAGCCACTGGCATACAGAATTGACTTTCTGAGCCCAAACACAGCAAATACAGGAGGGAAGAAGCTGCTGGCCTCTGCCCAAAACACTGGGAGCAGGGAAGACAGTGAGCAAGAAAGAATGACAGAGACAAAACATTATGAACTGACTGCAATCCCTGTTCTCCGTCTTCCTGTGCTGCTCAGTGGTGAGGAGGTGTAAGAATTGAGAGTGAAGCTGAGCCTGGGAAGGAGGGAGAGGTGGCTGGAAGGCATTTTTTATTTTGTTCTTATTTCCCACTATCCTACTCTTTAATTGTCAATAAATTCAATTAAATACTAAATAAATTAGAGTCAAGTCTGTTTTGCCCCTGACAGTAACTGGTAAGTGACCTCCCTGTTCTTATCCTGACCCATGAGCTTTTTGTCATATTTCCTTCCCCCTGTCCTGTTAATGGAATGGGAGTGATAGGGGGGCTTGGTGGGCAGCCAGTGTTGATCCACCAAAATCACGTGGCTCAAATTTCTCTGCTTCTTCATGGTATTCATTTGCAAGGACCCCACTCCAGAAAAACACCTAGGTCTCCCCGGCTTCACAGAATGTGCTCTCCTTCCCACAACTAACCTGTAGGAATATAGCTTGTAGGTGTGGTTAAACATCTGAAATGAAGTTGTGTGGCCAGATGGCGATGTCTGCAGAGTTGCCTGGAGGGAGAAAAAGATGTCACTGAGAGGTTTCTGCCAGCCAGCAGCAAACATCAACAAGGTCAACTTCCAAAACRTTAGGAAAAAACGTGAAACAATTCTAGCACAATTCAGAGAGAAATTATGAATTTGCAAGGATTTCAATTAGACTGCTGCTACACACGACAACCACGAAACCTGGAGTTAACAGTGTTCACATTTCTATTTGTATCCACACCAATATGCTGCATAAAAGAATTACTTTCATTAAAAGGGGATCCTTATTCCAGCTCTTAACTGCTTTTGTCGAAAGCTACAGCAACTGCCTCTTCACATGATCCCTACTACAGGAGCTGTGTGCAAACTAATAGGAAAGCCAAGCACGCATTAACTTCCTACTGGAGTGAATTCATCTGTGAACTTGCACAGAGGAAAAGCACATCCCTGTGCTTGCCAAGGAACAGAGCGAGGAGCAGCCTGTGGTCTGAAGGAATGAAAGGGTAGCCTGTTCCCCAAGTACACCAGCACAGTTAGTGTTTGTGGGGAGCAAAGCTCAGGCCACAATGCTGTTCATGCTGCTTATATCGTAACTCTTTCTCCATGTCCAGAATTTCCACATCCTGGACCCTTTCAATCCCTCATCATTCTGCTGAAACAGTGCAAAGTCTTGATTATCCCAGGCYGGAACACTGGATGCAGCATCCCATCCCTCTGCTTTTGTGCAGCTTTGCTATGAGCACTATCTCTGCTCAGGCCAGAGCYTTACAACACCACAGCCAGAGGGCTTCAGAGAACACCTATAAAAATGCCATATCAGGAAGCTAAAATGGCATTAATTTTCAACTTAGTGAACTAAGGAAAATCAGAAACAAGGATTGAGAAGGCATGTTACTGTGTTATTAAACCCCAGTTTGGGCCAAAAGCTGGACTTGAATTCATTAACAGCATTGCTTTCTGAGCCACAACCACCAGTGACCCACAGAGATGGATGAAGAGAATGGACAAAGAATTGTGAATGACTCTGTGACCGACTATAAAGAGGCAGACATGACCAAGTCACAAGTGTGGCTTCACACTGACAAACTCTTCCTCTGTTTCCATGGGAAAGAAATCTGAGCAGTCACAGATTCCTGCAGCAGCATTTCCCAACAGTGTGCGTGCTCACATTACCTCGGTGCGCGGAAGGAAGGTGATCTGTGTTGATCCACCACCCAAATCCAGCATCCCTACACTTCTCTTCTGTGGATCATTTAGCCTGCCTGAAATGTGCAACAGAACATGGTGGGCATTGTGAAAAACTGGCTAGGAACAAAACCAAAAGTACATTGGTAAAGAAAGAGAACAATCTAATTCCACCTCTCAGCTTCCACACAGCACCAAATTATATCATTATCTACTGGGCACTGATTCTGGCTTTATCAGACCTGAAAATCTTAAAATGACAAAAGTCTCTTATTTCTCCGGTGGCTGTTCCTGTCCTAGTCACAGCAGCTTTGGTTATTGCGTTCCTAAACATTTTGGATGCAAAGACCTTTTGCAAACTCTGCTCTGGTAACCACTTTGTAACACAGAAGAATGTGCTTTTCTTGGCCACCTCTCCCTGATCCCTYAGCAATATTTTGCAGATTCCTATGGCCAAAGGGATGACAGACTGAAAAGAGCTGGCCTAAGAGACTCAGCTCTCTTGGAATTCTTCCTGCTGCCAGCCAAGAYCTCGTCTCTCTTTTAAATCTAGTTCTTCTCAGTTAGATCCTTCAAATGCACCTTTCTGGCAAGGACAGTTTGTGCCAAGTACCTCAGTATACCTTTTGACAGCTGATGTTTGAAGATCACTGACCCTTCTGATATTTCCTGGGAGCATAAAAAGCTCCAGAGCACATTGCTCCCCACACACTGTGAGCTGAACAGAGCACTTGGATGGCAGAGTGCTTTATGTATTGTCACAGAGGCCTTCAGCTTGGTTTTCTCTTTACTCTTCAGCTACTCTTTCCTCACTCAGCAGTGTAAACACCCGTGGCATTTCTGTGTTATAAATCTGTAAGGAAGTAGCATAGCACTTTCTTTGACTCCCTGCAGCTGCCAGGCACATCTAGAATACTCACACAAAAAATTTAGCCAKAGTCACAGCAGGCTCTAAAAAGGAATAAAATGCTCTGGTACCCTACAGGGAACTGAAAKAAAAGCTATATTAAACATCTAGGAAAAAGGATTAAACTCCTTACTCCATCAATTAAATGGACAAAATCCTAATGACTTAAATAGGCCAGGCCAAAAACAACTGCTGCCTTATTCTCAGTCTTCTTCCTTCCATTCCACCCCAATGAATGGGCAAATCCCTCACAGGGGCAGAAAACAGCATGAATTTCACAGCATTGGTCATGCCTTTATACACATGCTCATGTACACATACCTGTTAAAAAATTTATTGTGATCCAGGCAGAAATACCTAATAAGGGAAAGATTCAGAAGATACATGATTAGATCACACCATTTCATTGTATCTAACAGAAGTAACAAATAAATCAAGCCAAATTACAAGGTTTCCAGAACTGCCAATGGCTGACAAAACCAAGATTAGACTATYTGAACAAAGAAAATTACATTCTCGMTCAGAGCTTATGTGATATTTGGGAGAGAAGCCCCATGTATGATATGCCTGAAGAACTCTCTATTATTTCACAGGTCACAAGCTTAGGCAGGAAATCACAAAGGCTTCAGTCCTTAGCCAAAAGACAAAAAGATTACTGAAACTCACATTGTTCATTTTCTAGGAAACCATCTACTGTTAGGCTTATATTTGCTGCCAGGCACTCAGCTTTTCTTTATGAATACTAAGAATTTTCATCTTTCAGTGTTCTAAYTTTTGCTCTAAGCAATTTTGTGAGYKATGYTGTTTCTGCYTTCTTCTTGTTTTATAAACTGTTTCCCCATAAATTAGGTCAATCAGTGGCCTTATGTTAACAAATTCAAGTATTTATTCAT
The DNA here is from genome assembly GCF_030028575.1 of Malurus melanocephalus. Classification (NCBI taxonomy): domain Eukaryota; kingdom Metazoa; phylum Chordata; class Aves; order Passeriformes; family Maluridae; genus Malurus; species Malurus melanocephalus. The sequence goes on from NW_026623634.1 coordinate 64,494, forward strand.
GTGGTTAAAACTCAAGGCATGCTAAAGAGCAGGGCCCACTTCAGTCCTTGGCTAAAGCAAGGCTATCACTGCCATTATTGATTTTAAAACAAAATAATTTCTTTTTTCCATTAAGTAGCAAGAAGAGAAACTCATAAACAGCTTCAGCTATTTTAAAGCTTCGTTTCTGAGCAGATTTAAAACACATTTCAACACTCACTTATTCAGAATTTAGACATTCTGTCCTCAACATTTTTGGATGAATATCAGCTTACTTCAGCATGTATTTTCTTCTCTATAAACCTTTTTTTCAGATTGACCTTACAATTCCACTCATTAGATCAGTTATAATTAACATTATGATCAAATACTTCCAGAAAGCTCTGATAAGCATTATCAACAGCAGAGCACACAAACCAAATTGCTGAAGACCATCTTAACAAGCAGATATTCAGAAAATTTTCCAAAATGCTGACTGCACAGTGATCCTACAGGAACTGCTCAACACTCAGAACTTGCAGGATCAGGACAGAGCTCAGGACTTCAAATTGGAAAACACAGCAGAAGATTTCTTTGGCAGGCACTGTGCCTGRGGCCACATAAAAACTCTGCTTCTGTCAAACCTGCTGCTTATGGGCTACCACTAGAGCAATCAAGGACTTGTCACAGGGCAGCAGAGATCTCCAGGACTGCAGGAAGAGCCCCCACAAGGCAGCCTTACCTTCATCAGTTCCATTCATTATGGACACACAGTTCTCCCTCACAAAGAAGGGGGACGCCTGAAAAATCTCCTTCACCTGTAGTTCAAATAAAAGCCACATTCAGAGAAATACTTTTTCAGCTGTAAAAAAGTTTTCTAAAACCCCAGTTTTACACTACTACTGCTCACCACTTTGTCTGAAGCCCAAGAGTCCAACAAGCAGCAGCCTTTATGGCCCTGCAGTTTGGTGCAGAAACAGGGATGGATGTGTGGGTTTTCAAGCATGAGGACTGCTCASAAATGCCATTAACAAGGGATGGGTGTGGGTAGGGAAGGGAATTKACTTTGCTGCCATTGGTGACCCTCAAGGTATTACACATGCATGGGAAAGGCAGGAGATGACCACCCCAGCTTTCAGGAATGTCCTAGGGAGCACATTTTCTGGAAAGCAAATGGAAAGACAAKAAATAATACCTTTTCCAGCAACTTCTGAGCCTTCTCTCCTGGCAGCAACCGTAGGCCAGCTGTGGCTTTCAGGACCAGAGGAGTAAACTTCCACAGYTCCATAGGAACTTCCTTCTTCGCCACCTCCAGGAGCTCTTTTATTCCCTGGCCACTCTGTGAGCAGAGAAGGAACAATAAAAGGCATCTTAAAAACTCTTTTGGAAGGGCAAAAAATTGATCAGAGCTACAGTCTATTGTAAATGCGAAACAGAGATAAATTAATATCACAAGGGGTCAGGAGAAATATTTAGAACTTATAATCTCCTACAGCATAAGGCCTAGTGAATAYAATGGGAATTATCAAGCCACAGGTCCCAACCAGAAAGAATCACTTTTTCAAACAGTGAAACAAAACTCTCATTAAATGTTTTGGCTACAGAAGGCTTCAAAAGGCACTATGATAAATTCTTGGGAACTGAACAAAGAGAAGAAGCTTTTGTAAAACACTATGAGCTGGGTGTAAGTCTGGCTCTGGGTGTCCCTAAATCCTTGCAAGCTAGAAGGGTGAGACAGGAAAGAAGTCACTTAAATTACCTTTTCAACATCATCAGCATATGCAGACAGACCCGGTTTCAGTGCTTTGAACGTCTCATGGGTTAATCTGGGAGTCTCTGTTCAAAAGCARTATACCAAAGTAAGTAATGGTACAAATGATTTTGTGCACGCAAAGAGAAAACCATTTTAAAATTTATGTTATTATGTGCTAACAGAAGTCAATTGAAGCCTCTGTTTAATGAACTATTAAGAGCCACCTGACCTTTAAATATAGCCCTGGCTGTGGAATTAGAATCTAAGAAAACCACTTTTAAAGTCATGGCTGGTTGTCATATTGGTGTCCCGTGTGCACATCAGTCACCAGATGGGTGCAACTCTCTTTGAGGTCTAACAGCAGCTTTTCAAACTGCACCTGTAAAAAAAGTCCTCACGTTTCAGCCTGCTCTATTCTGGCTAAACTTGACTCCAGCAAAACCTAATGACAGCATTTCCACTATTTTCAACGGCAGCAGAGGGATACAGACTTGAGTATTTTGGAAACCCTGCAGTATCTTATATGAACCTACACTCCAGAAAGCACTGTGTTCCATAAAGTTTGCTGCAATATATTCTGAAACTGTGATTCAAACAAAGCAGGCAAGRAGGAAGCAAAGACTTGGGGATATACTAAAAGAAGGAAATCTGTGGACTGYTGTTTAACACCTTGGGTGGCTGAGCCTTACACCAACCAGCCCATTATGCAAACCTAAAGTGCTCCCCAGAGGCCAATCACACCATACACCACACTGCTAATCCTTGAAAGAGCCTTTAGATCACCCACTAACAGCACCCACACAGGTTCTTTGATCTTTAAGAGTTTCACAAACAGGAGCAGGCAACATATGAACAAATGAACCTATCTATTCCAGAGAAAAACTGGAGCTTTTTTGCACACTTCTTTCTCACTTCTCAGTAGTTTCTGTCCAGATGCAATACACAGCAATTTTAATCAAACAATTTCCAATTTTTGTTTTGTTTTGCAGTTTAAAGCCAACACTGAAACCAAGCATGCACTAAACCAGACACTGTAGAGAGAGGCAGCTTACTGCCAGGAACTGGAAACAACCAAAAAATTTTGAGGAAATAAGGCAGTTTGAATTTATAATTTTCTTTCCACCAATGTGATGAAAAAATGCCCTTCTTCAAGCCACTACTCTAAAAGTTCAGCTGCTATTTAGTTCATATTATAACATTACAGCATTTTTCTCCTTCTTGAACATTTTCATAATTTCATCCAAACACACGTGCCTGAATCAAAAAACCTACTGATACTTCTCTGGAATGACCTGAGGCATGTTTTTTCAAGGAATCCCTAGAAAAAGGTCATCAATAATCTGCTCCATATTATGGAAGACTTCATCTGTCATGCAATGAGCAGGACATACCTCTTGGCTGCTGTGCAAATTTAAATATATGGATKCGAGTTCCCGTGCTTCCTGCATCAAACATAATTCCATAAAAGACTGAGAGATCTGTGGTCAGTGCCTGATGGGTCAGTTTATCTCCCCTGCTTTCAGCAACTCCTTCCGTGGTTCCCACAAACGCTTTGGAGCCCAAGTGCCATTTTATGTAAGCAACATAAACAGCAATGCATGTCAAAATCCCAAAAGCGAAGAACCGCTTTGATATCTTCATGGCTTCCATTTGATGGGATGTTTTAYTTCTTCTCTTTATCAAGTGGTCTATTCTTCTGGTCCTTCACGCAGAACAGGTGGCTCCTGCATCACTCCTACATCCAACAGAAGAGAAAAGATTTGTTTTATTTTCCCAACCTGATAAAAGGATTTAAAAGTATGGTAAGTATGAAAATTATGACATAGACACCACTTTCCCAACGAACAGAAGGAATAGAGCCTCCTTTAGTATGGCCAGTGAGTTCCACAGCTCACTTTAAGGCACAGAGCAGCACAAACCTTCCTTCCTACCATTGCTACAAAGGCCTAACAAGGCACAGAATGGGAGTTCARAGAAGCTAAATGCAGTAACTGAGGTGGAAGGGGAGTTCAGGAGGTTTCTCATCCAAAGTCCTGCTCACAGCAGGGGCAGCTGTTGGGCCCCTTCCTGTGGCTAAGGGCTATATCCAAGAATATTTTGAAAAACTCAGAGGATGAAGATCCCACAGCTTCTCTGGGCAGTTATCTTTGTTAGTTCCTGGATGGTGAAGGAGGTCTCAGAAGGCTGGACAAAGACAATTTACAATTAACATTTAAAAGGCAAGATGGAAGATCCAGGGAATTGAGTGCTCTCCTCCCCCACCTCCAATACCAGGAAAGAAACTGCAGCAAAGCACAACCCACAAAATCAACAAGCCCTCACATTGCATCATTCAGATGATTAAAAAGCAGTCAGTGATGATATATGGGGATAAAACTTACATATTTTTTTTTCTTTTTTTGATAGAGCAAAGAAGAGAAAGCAAACCAATTGATGAAGTTGAATTAAACAAGGTTTTTGACACACATGTAATCTGCTGATACGAACTCAGGGAGCATAAAGAAGGTGTGAAGGGTTGGAATTTAAAATCAAGGTGATTACAGCATATTTGCAAAGACAGATAAGACAAAATTTCACAAAAATGAAGGAAAACAAAATCACAGGCACAAATACACACAAAGAATAGACCAGCTTAAGGGAAAGGGAACTGTAGACTGTCATCACAGATGATTTTTCTGTCTACAGACAGAAAATCACATCACAGACACAGAAATCAGGAAGATGGCATGGCAAATGAAAATCTTTTTGGGTTCTATCAGCAGGCAGAGACACACAGGTGGCGATCACTCCGATCCCGCCGGTGCCAGGAGGCCTCAGCTGCAGCCACACCAGAGCYAAATGCCACAGCAGGGACCGGCTGATCCTTCCAGGAGACACATCCCCACCGCAGGAAAAGCGGAGGCTGGGAGAACGAGGAGGCACAGCAGCCTGGAAGCGCTACTGGAGAGAATCGCGACCGTCCTTTCTCTGCTTTTGTCAGGGCACGCCAAGATTTGCCGCATGGGAAAAGCTTCCCGCCGGAGCCTCGGGGTGTCGGGCACAGCCCGCGGCAGCGCGGGCCCGGCCGGCGGGGTGCCCTCCGCTCACACACCGGCCGCTATCCCGCTGTTCACCCACGCTTCCTCCCTCTTTTTCCCTTTCCCTCATCCCTCATCCCTCCCTCGCTGCCGCACTCACGCCGCCCCCTCAGGCCCCGCCATGGCGCCGCCGGCTCGCGCGCGGCCCCGCCCCCAGGGCGCAGGCGCGAGGCGGGCGCGCGCCCCCGTGAGGGGAGGGACGGAGGGGCGGATCCGGCCGGGGGGATCATCTGCGAAAATGTGCTTAAAAAAGGAAAAAAAAAACCGGCTAAACGCCGCAAAATCAGCAAGGTCAGAGGAAACGGTGTTGGAAAATGTAGTATGTGTGAAAATTACCYTGATTCAGCTAGCATCACTTCAGTCAAGGACACCCTGGAGCTAACAAGCTCTAAGGATGAAGTGATGMGKGATGATTTTTKSCYTTTYYTTTWWMAWMMMYTTMMWWKWWTTTWWWWWMCCYTTTWRRWWWTTTYYYKWMKSYYTWWKKWWTYCCYSSSMYYMKYMKMCWYMMYWSYWRTWMTTSWWGWMKKMTRWTMYWSCWSMKTWKTWKKRWKSTKCTKGGCAGAAAGACCAAACATCCTCAGTASGAGACTAAGGAGCRTCATCCCAAATTCTSTGGTTGTCAYTGGAATCTTGGGCTGCTGTGAAAATTCCCACCCAGGAACAAGTTTCCTGAAACCTGGATGAGGACTTGATCATGTTTAGAAACACCGATTCATCTGAACTCATCACAACAGAGAATCTTCTACATGAACAGCCTGTTTCTTCCAAGTTACAAGAAAAATAGGAATATTTCCAGAGGGTTATTCGGGGTGAAGGACTACTTGCATTTTTTCTTCAAGACAAAAGATTTCAGTGATACCAGTATTGTTTTTCTCAGGAAAAAAAAATTAAAAAAAAAAAAAAAAAGTTTTGCAATCCTAAATTTAAAAATGCTCCTGCCACTCATCACCAAGTCAGCAAAAGAAGAAGGTTTTTTCCCTTTTCGTTAGGGAAGACAGATGTCAGGAGGTGAGGCCCTTGTGGAAAAGCAGRTCAAGGCCAGCAGAGAGCAGTATTTTGTCAGGAACACAATTTCCCCAGGGACRGGGCAAAATAGTACAGTATTTATTTCTCTTAGCTGAAATATCTTGCATATATGCTCATAAACAGTGTTGCACTTAGGATTAGAGATTCCAAAGAATTGGGAATGTAATGCTATGTTGTCGGGTTTTTTTTCCTTTCCTGTGAAAAGCATTACTTATGTGCATAGGAACAGTTCTCAGGCAGTTCTTGTAAACCCTCTTGCCTCAGCTGGGGATCTGTGATGGACTGTAGGTGTTTTAAATAATTTTGGATTTGTTCCTGAGACTTTGTCACATGCAGTATTGTGGTCATTCTTGGAATTAGGCCACACAGTCTGAGAGTTGTGACAAATTTTCAAGTATGGTGTCTACATATTATACATATTATTTATATATTTAGTTTCGTAGCTTGGTGTATTATATATATATGAGAATGCAGATTATTGGGAACCAGTTTGGGAACCATTTGGGGATTAATCTCTGTCACTTCTGCATTATAAGAATAATTGTGTTGGATGTCTGAATGAGAATTAATAAACAGGAATCAAAAACAAATGGTACAAAGAGGAGAATATGTATAATTAAAAGGCTGTTTCACCAATTTGGTCATGACTMTTGTGAATAGTAACAAGAATATGTTGTACTGTAAGTACAAAGTCAATATTTTTGGCTCAGTGTGCCCATGAACTGCACGTGACTGGCACATTGTGCAGGCCAGGTTTGWGCCAAATTCCACTGAATGATCCATATCCTACATCCTCAGAGAGGCACACGAGTGTTCAACCAGCTGATGTGAACCCAGCAGTAGAGTTTGGGCTGCTTATATTTGGAAATACTAAGGAAAAGGAGCAGCAACTAAACCTATAGCTCAAATTTCTGTTCAAGATGCATTTTTCTCCCTTCATCTCAAAGAACAAATTTATTCTTATCCTGACCTGTAGCAGAAAAATGTGATGTTCATTGACCCCTGAATGTTAACTTTTGCTGCAAACCATGCACATGTAGCCTTTGCTGTGGCAATCTATCACCCATCTTCCCCATATCCCTGAGCAGGATAGGAAGTTCTGCAGCCCTGTCACTTACCTGAAACCCCACATGGTACCTGCTGCTCTCTGATGCCCTCCACTGTGGTGCTTCATCATTCCTTCCCACAATTCCTGGAAAGGGAGGACTTGGCATCTCGACAACTCCTCTGCAGCTGCATCTGTCCCTGGTCAAGAGAGCTATGATCAAACACACCAGGCAAATGCTGAGTTACCATTTCCTTTCCTATAGAGGAAGCACAAAAAATACATTTTTCCATCTCCCTTCTGGACACCCATCAGTTTTTGACAAAGTCATAGAAATTAAACGTCTTTGAGACATTTGTGTTTCTGGCAATTTTGGCAGAAAGTAGTAACTGGTTCAATATTTTGGAGGGGCAGCTCTGTGCCTGTGTCATCGAGGGTGTCTCCCAGGGGATGCCACTGATGTTTTCCTTGATCGTTTTGGCAGTAGCACCACAAACCAAAAAAAACCGAGGAGGTCTCTGCTGTTCCTCACAAACCGTGTGCAGCAATGAACTGTAACTTTGGAAATGCTGCCTCAACGTGGTCTTTTTGGTGCCCTACAGGCTGAAGTTCTTCATAAATTTATCATGACCTACATAATTGACCTATATTATGTGTCTGTTTGTTAAATAGATTGCACTAATTATAAACATGAATGAGGATGGCTTAGCGGTTATTTATTTATACCGAGGTGTGTGCCTGTTGTCTGAAATGATGTACGGGAGGATCATTGCCAGATTTTCCTCTTTGGCYCCTCCATATYTGWCATGTACCACRGACTATTRTAATAAAACATGAATAGTTTCTKCTTTCAGAGGGGAAAAAAAAARGRAAAATKKTTTTTATTGCTCTTCTAASCAAGGGGTTATCTCTTCCCRCAGGTCTGTRTGCAAGAAAATTGAGCAWGAGGGAGAAAACACAACACAGSAAAATTTTCAAGCTCTTGGTTTGTAGGGCAGTGAGTAGGGACTGAGTGTGTTTTGCACTTTGCTCACTTTATGGAGACTTTTCTAGGCTGGGAAACAGCATTACTACATCTTGCTGAAAACTGATCATTTTGTAATGAACAGATTTATTTCTCCTTGTGCTGGTGCCCCACTTGGASACTGCTGGAGCTGTTTGAAATCCAGGGTGCCGTTGAAATGTGGTGAGTTTCGGGGAACTGCACCTGCTCCCAGCAAGTATGAATTTTGCTTTTAACGTTTCAGACCGGCATCGGAAGCCTGGCTGATTTGCCTCTAGGGGCAGATTTGGATCAGGGCTTTAAAACAGATGTCTGCTGCCACAGACCCCCTCAGTTGTATTAGCGACGCTGTCAGGCAGTTTCCACTGCTGTGTCCTCATTCAGGCAGACAGGGTGCGCTGAGTGTAATCTAATTAAGGAGAATTCCCCAGATTTCTTTTTTTTTTCTCCGTGTCTGCTATCACTGTGTTTTTAACTTCTCCAAATTCATTATAAATGCGCCCATCTGTGGGCTGTCACATAGCACTGGCTCCAAGAARCTGGTTTTGAAGAAAAAATAGGTGGGGAGGATGAATAAAGTGAAAACAAATTGCTGTTATTTTTAACTGTTTGCAATTTCAGAAATTGTCCCGTGTGTTTCATGTTAGGAATGCCTTTCCAGGCAGTCAAAAATATATCTTTYACAAGTGAGTTTGTGGGCCAAATGTTCATTCAAATATACATATTATTCATTTGGTAGGCTGGTTGTCAAGTGGCACTGGTTTGTCTGTTGGAATAGACAGTCTATGCCTTTAAYAAACTTTTGTTAATAAAGATTTTTATTATCTTATAATTTGGGAGTCAGTTGTGAAAATTCTGAATGAGAAAAAAGTAATTTCTCACCTTATCATTCTGCTTCCTCTGCAGAWGATTGATCACAACCTCTTCTATAAAGCTTTTGAAAGCTATTACGGGTTTGTATATGGTGACAACAGCTTTTGGTAAAAATGCTCTGATTTAAAGAAACTTTTTGAGCATGATACTTGAAATGTAGAATAATTTAACTTTGAAGTGACCTCTTGAGGTTTCTGTGCTCAAAATGGCCAAATTTGAAGTTTGATTGGATTGTTCAAAGCATTGTCCAGCTGAGTGTTTAGTATCTTCAAGGATGAAAATTCTTGGGGCCCAGGAGGGCCTAAACAGGACTAAAATACCCACCCACAAGGTAAAATATGTTGCATGATACCAGCAGGAACTTGCCATGTTTCAGTTTGTGTCCATCACTTCTTGTGCTGTCTCTGAAGATCTCTGGGAAAAGCCTGGCTCCTTCCCTTCTTTAGGTAGCTGCAGATCGTCAAAGCCCTCGTCCTTGTTTCCAAAATGAACAAACAAGTGCTGAGTGGTGGGATAGGGACTCTTTCCTCTCCTGCTGGCTCTCCTTGTGCTAACACAGCCCAAGGCATGGTTGGTCTTCATTGCTGCCAGTAAGGCACAGGCAGTCGTTGTGGGATTTCGGAAATGATTTGCATCTTCACAGGATTACTTGTTTTCACACTGTTTATAGTTTCATGATTAATTTTCTGTGTGATTCTTATGATATTTTCAGTGACTATTATGTAAAGCATGTAAAGCAATTTTAAGTCATGAAAAAACAGAAAATTGGAAGTGTCTGTATTTTCTTAATATTCATAATACTATTTTTCTTGATATGTGTAGAAATGGAAAGAGGGAAATACAACTGGCTGCCAATACCCACCGTGTCTGTATATAACCCAGGGTGTCCAATTATAAAATTAAATCTGGCCTGAGGAGTTACTAGCACATGTTTCTCCATTGAAGAAAAATGTGTCTGGGACAGATTAAAGAGCAAAAACTACTTCAAGGCCCATTTCAGTGTGACAGTGCTCTCTGAGGCAGCACAGCCTGCTCACACTGCCTTCAAGAGAATGAGAGAAGCTGGAGCCACAGAGGCCTGACACAGCTCTGTGGGTTTCATTCTATGYATTTCTGTGGATTTGCAAAAGCTAGTCTTTGGTTCAGGTAACAAATTGAAAATCTTGAAAATTTCATCAGCAGTAGAACAGTAGTTGAAATGCCCTAGAAGGACCTGTTTCTGAAATTTTCGTAGTATTGTCTTGGGTGAATAGCTGGGCCATGTTTGTCAGGCCGTCTGTACATTGAGTCCTGGTGCAGAAAACAGTTGCAGGAAAGGTGTCCTGTGACAGTGAAGGTGTCCTGTGACAAGGAAGGTGCCCAGCAGAGCAGGCAGATGTCCTGTATGTCACCACAGAGCTGCTCTGGACAGAAGTGCCCAGCTCCAGGGAGATGTGAGAGGTTGGCTGACAGCAAGTTTGTGAGAACAGAGAGAACTCATCGTTTCCACACCTTGATTGTAATCTAAGCCAGGCTTTGGAGAGAGCGGGATGGGAAACACAGCCTCYATCCCTGCCAGTGTGGGCTTAAGGGCTGGGACATATCACAGCTACCAGGGWAGCAGAACACAGCAAAACTGAGGAYTTTCCCAGAAGCAGGAGAGGTTATTTGTATTAGGAACCACTGCCAGAGGAGGAGATCAGAAGAAATCTGCTCAATAACTGTACTGGCTGGCCTTCTGCTGCCAGTGGGGCAATTCGGCTGTTTGAAGAGCGGGGCATCCCAGCGGGATGGCTGGAACCAGGTGCTAATTTTTCCCTTGTGTTCCTGGAGTAAAGAAAAAACGTCCTGGAGTTGACCTGGGACCAGCCGTTTGCCCAGCACCCATGAAAACCACGTCACCTCTCGCTTATCCTCATGAATAACGGGGGTTTGAATTTACCAAGCGAAGTGATCGGACCCTCCAGCCTGCTATTCATTACTCCAATTAACAATCAGTTGCCTGAAAAATGGGCCAATCTGTTTCTTGGGGAGCCACATAGAAAATCCACAAGGCAAGCCAATTAGCATACCAGTCCTCACCGTCTAGGGAATCTAATTTRGTTATCTGGTTGATCTAAGTACCAAAATATTGTTGTTTTGTTATGGAGCATATAATGTTTGTTAAATGGCTGAAATCCCCCGGGGCCCATATGCTGCTGATACTCCCTGCGTCCTCCCAAGCTGGCAGAGGCAATAAGGCAAAAACTGTTTTGTCCCGCACATGGCCCCTGTATTTTCCTGGCACAACACGGCAGCTGGACGCAGGCGGAACAAACCTTCGCCACCCAGGGTGGGCGGGATAGCTTCCCTCCGAAATAGTTGCACACTTGAGCAAGCCCATTGTCTGCCCAGAAAGCATTTCAACCGCCTCTTACCAGGCAGCCGCGGCTACAAATAGTGCGCAGAGCCAGTGTTTGGACAACCTGTCTGCACAGCGCATTGTGCAGGAGCAATTAGTTTGCAAATTGCCCATTTGCACATCCGCGCATGAATTAGTTACATTGCTCCCACAGGGTTTGTTATTCTTATCATTGCTGTTAAGGAAGGCCCATGAATAAAAAAGGTAATTTGGACGAACGCCTTTCTCCCCGACAGCGAGGAGTTGGAGCCTCTTCCTCCGAGAGGACGGGCAGTGGGTGGAGTCCCTGGGAGGAAAAGAGTCTTTCTGAGGGATGTTGCTTCTGTTCGTTTCTAATTCTCTGGGTCGATGCTGGTGTAATGGTGGCATGAGTTGTGCTAAGTTTTTTTCTCATTTCATAGAATTATTTTTTCGTGAAAGAGAACACATGACAGCTGTCAGCTTCTACTGCCATTCCTGRTACACATGCCCTGTGCTTGTGACCCCAATCCCGTAAGTGAACTCTAACTTCTCTCCTTCATTTCTGGAGAAATCCCACTTTGGGGTTTTAGCAGCCAAAAAACCCCAAACTGCAGTTCCAGTCAGAAACCCAGTATAGGTGAGGTGTGACTATACCTGTCATACCTGGGCATTTTGGGCATCCTGCATGGACAACTGCTTTTCTTTGGGGAAAATCTCAGAAGCTGATGTGGTAGATGCTCTGTGGCATCTACGTTTTTAAATTCAAGTCACCAGGGGCCACATAAGACGGAAAATGAAAATGAAAAGGAAAAGGAAAAGGAAAAGGAAATAGATCTCTGCCTCATATCTTCATGTCCTAGTTTCTAATATTAGTTTCTAATATTATTAGTTTCTAATATTATTAGTTTCTAATAATGTCTTTTCTGAGGGTGAATAGTGTCATGCTACCCCATGTTCATACATGACACCATGTGTGAACAGCCAAGTTCATAGCTGGCACAGTTAAGAACAGCATATTTTTTTGGCTGCTGTAAATAATGTTAGGGAATCCACAGTGAAAAATATGTTCCTTCTTTTTTACCCAAATTAATCTTGCTTCTGAGAGAGAAAGTATTCCAACCAAGGTATTTTATTCAACATTTTCTTCAGCTATTTTAGGTTACCACCCAAAGGACTGTCTCCATTCACCATCTTTTCCATGGAGATGCARACATGCTTTTTGAAAGCAATAATGTATTTCTGCACGTGATCAAATTTGCTTGCACATCTTACCAGACCAAATCAATTTAATCTTAATTTATCCCCTTTATAGATGTGATGGAAATTCAGTAACATTTAGTGTTTCTTTGCAGCTCAATGGTTAACCAAACGCTGCTGGGCTGAGAAAGGCTGGTGTTGATTTGAGGGTTTAGCAGTCAAATAGATTGAAAACTGGCCACTGTGGTTATATTGTATTACAATATTGTATTACATTCGTTTCCATTTAAACCAGAAYGAAAAAAAAAATCCTTTGRGAAGYTGTAGTATTMTTTTATCAKCATGCTTAYAATCTTTGATTGCAATCTGATGGAAAAKGATAATTTGTCTTGTCTGAAACCATAAAAAGCAGGACTTCCTGTGTTAGCTCTCCCAAGTTCTTTACACATTGAATCATCTACTTTTCCTCCTTGGAAAGGTAAGGAGCAGGTAGTTACCTGAAGCTTTTTCCAAAAGAGGTGACCACTGCTTTTTTCCTTGTTTGAAACTGCAAAACTTGATTGGCTTATAGAAAATTATTCTGAACTATTAGAATATATTCTGAACGTATAGAAAATATATTCTGAACTTATAGAAAATTATTCTGAATGGCAATTTAAAAATCAGCATCTTGTAGGAAGGCCAGCTAAGAAACAGGAGATGTTTGCTCTTGGTAAAAGTAGGAACTTCCTTCTTCCTTTCTTTGATTCTATTAGTCAGGGTCTRTTTCAGTGCTGGCTTTTTATTTTGGTGTCTGTCCTTGCCAATTCCTGCCTACTAGCTGGTGACCATTGGTGTGACAATTTCCCTGGAGCTGCTGCACTTTAAAGCAATTGTGCCTGTGATCCTAAATCTCATCCCATTGATGGTCCTAAGATTTGTGGAGCTTGGGCTGTGCATGGGGTCATGAAGGACCAGGACGCAGCTTTCCTGCTACAGGCCATCTCTTTGATAATTGTGGTCCAAATGCTTTGGGGAACGGGTAACTGCTGCATTTTATTAAARACATGCAACTGAAATAATAATCGGATAAAAGGATCATTTATTGTCAAACGATTATGGAGCTGCATTATGTGATTTCATATCTTTTCCTTCAAAATCTCTGCATTTCCAACCAGCTTGCGGTTTTACTCTGTGCCATTAACACTTTGGTATTACACAGGAGTATATTTCACATGGCAATTCGGTGGGATATGGATTATGTTATCAGGAAATAAATAAAATTTTCTCAAGTTGGCCTGGCCCCTGCTGGTGGTAATCGTGAAATTGTTTGTCCTTAAGCTATGACAGAGGATTGGATTCTTAAAAACTGGATAGAGAAAAATGCTTTTAGAGTGATTTCTTTACAATAAAAACATGATAGTCTTAAAGCTAACTGATAATCTTTGTGAGTCCATTCCATGTGAAGCAGGAGAGCAAACAGATTCCCAGCTGATATAAGTCAACATAGTTTGCTGAGAAAGCTGGGTCAGTCCACGGCAGCTGAGGATCCAGCCCCGTGACTGAAAGAATCCTCATCTTGTTGGCAAAACAAGRGAAAAGACCGTAACAGGATTTTGTGAGGACAAATAATATTAAAGAGCAAATAAGATGGGCTGGGGACTGAATAGGATGGCTGTTTCATTTGTCATTTCTCAAGATCTTTTTTTCACTGGAATGTGCACCGATGGGGACAAGTTGTCTCATAGAGCTGCTGAGGGCTGTTAACCTTTTTTTAGTAGTGTTTAATGTCTGACAGTTTAGTGTCTTTGGTAGTGGAGTTAGGCTCATGAATRGTACACCTTTAATAACAAAACTCCTGAGTTAATCTCCTCTAGAGGTCTGCGTGACATTACTAGCTATAATCTAACCCTTCCAGGTTATTGCCGATGCACTTAGGGGCATAAAACCTTCTTTGGGAGAATTAGGTATTTTCTCATTATGCAKGCCAGTAGCTTTTCACTGAATATCACTCAATTTCCATGAAAATCTGAGTTTCTACGGCAAGTTGCAGAGTTTACCTAGTCTATAAAAATGGATCTTAAGAATTTTCTACTGATCTGTCCTCTAACTACCTCTGAATTAGACAGGTGAGATACTGTCTGAACTGCTGGAAAATGAACGCAGTTTGTTTTCAGAACAGGCAGATGCAGGATGTGCATGGGGAAGGAAACGCTGGAAGCAGATGAGTCCCTGCTGAATGCGGAGTCATTTCAGGACAACAGCCCGGTGGTTGAAGCATCCATCCATTTCTGTTCCTTCCTCTGCCTGCAGGACCTCATTGCCACATGTCCTGGGAAAATGTGCAGCTGCTTGGGCTGACCAGTGACCAGCTGCTTAAAAGGTGTTTAAGGTTTCCAGAATTGCATGGAGACACCTGAAGTTTGAGCTGCAGGCAGTCACAGCCTATCTCAGCTCCTGTGGGGAAAGCAAAGCTTCATTTCTCTGCCTTTAAWTGTCCAGGTTTAGCAAACTCTCCARGAAAGGGACCTTCTYTTGCTTTGCTTGTCGTRCTAATAATAAAAAAACCACAGCACGGAGACTGTGCAGCAAGAGGAGCTGAGATTACATT
>NW_026623634.1:79760-87278 GCF_030028575.1 Malurus melanocephalus
ACCCAGCTCCAGCTGCAAACCAGCACTGGTCTTGTGCTCCCCAGATTGCTGAAATGTTTGTGTGTGTGGAGACCTTTGTGGAGATCACTGCTGAGATGTGATCATGTGCWAAACTCCACAGCACAGAAATGGAAYGAGCTGGAGCGTTCCCATGTCCCACCACGGCTTGAGCATGGCTGTGGAGGAGAAGCAAGGTGGGAGATGCTGCAGTGTTTAGTACTGTGGCTGTGTTAGAAATAAACCATSTCTGCTCCAAAATACAGGAACACAGGACACACCTGGCAGGGGTCTCCATGTCCTGCATGGCCTAGAGAGCCAAGGGATCCCTGAGAGCTCATGGCTAAGCTRGAAATCAAATTGGAGCCTCTCAGGTGCTTGAGACCAGTGGCTTCCACCTTCTCTTTCTAACTAGCTCACCTCAGGCCCATGTGCCATTCAGCTTGTGTGGCTGCCCAGCACTGGAGAAATCCCAGATTGATCTGTGATACTCCTGCCAGTTCATTTTGTTTTGTTTTAAATTCACTGCTTTTTCTATTCAGAGGCTTGTTCAGTGGGGCTTGGCTTGAAGAGGGGCTGAGATGCCATCATACATTCTGTACCTTACCAGAAGAAGTGTAATTAACCCCCCCTAGCTCTTAAATGCACAGCCCACCTTTGAATAATCAGGGAAAGCCACCACAAGGGTTAAACACTTTATTTAGATGGCTTTGTTTGTTACGTGTGTGCTTTGCTTGTTCTGAGAATTAACAGAAGATAAGCTAAAAGTTCATTTATAAGAGTATTAAAGGATAATTATGATGGAGTAAATGCAGCAGGTCAAAAGGCATTATGATGAACAGAATCATAATATAGGGCTTGGGAAAATAAGCTAAAATGTACAATGCCTAACATCACTCGCTGAATGCCACGGAAAGTGTTTTTCCTCACTCTTTCTCTCTGCTTCTTCATTCCCACCTGAAATTAAAGCACATCCATCAGCACTCTGCTGTTTGGGCATGAATATGTCATGATAATCAATTGCAGTAACTTAAATTAAACTTTTGGGCAGGCATAAATATGTGACCTTTTAATATCAACGAAATGATAAAAAAGATTTGGTAGGAAATCTGTTTCAATCAGATTAGAGGAGAAGTGGGTAAAGCTGATTACAAGCCCACTAAACACAGTATTTGGGCAGTATTTGTTCAAAAACAATAGCGTTAATTCTACTTTAACAAGTATTATCTGGAAAATCAATAATTAATGGTAACCCATTATCAACTTGTAATTTAGCACAGAGATTAAGTTGGGGGAGAAGTGAAAGCGAGTGGGCAACCTGCTTTTACTTGACCTGTCAGGCTGYTGGATTAACAAGTGACAGCAGGGCTTCATATTTTTTTAAAGGAGAGGTGGTAGAAATAAGTCAATTTGGGCCTCTTGCTGTGTGGCACCCCTTGCCTTCCTGCGTCCCCAAGCTTTGCAGAAGAGCTGTCAGGGCAGGATGACATCTTGAGAGGCGCTTGGTCCTGGGACAAAGCAGGGGGACATCACCCCTAAATCCACAGGATTCATAGGCAGAGGTGAACAGGGGAGGGGAGAAGGTGCTGTGAGCGTGTTCAGCAACTTCATCTTGGCTTGGCATCCTCCGGGGGCATCCTTCTCTTTAACACCTTTGTGCAACTCCCAGCTTGCCTAAGTGCCCCTACCATGTTTTCCCCCTTGGCTGAAAGGGCTTGGCAGCAACTTGTGGGAGTGCATGTAAGCAGCCAGATTTTCCTCAGCCATCTCCTCCCTTCCCCCTATTCTATTTGGGGAAACAGCCTCATTTGTCATCCGTGCAGTGCTGGGACTCAGATGCTACCCGTGTGTGGGTGGGTCAGAAATGGGGTGCACGACTTGTCTCCACAGTGGGTTGTTGCAACAGATGCTAAACAGGTAATGGTTTTGTGAGGACAACATTCTTCCAGAGGATACAGATATCCTGCTCAAGGATCTGTGTGTGTGCTTCTCTCAGTGTGTCCCTGTGTGTGTTTGCTGAGCCAGAGCAGGCTTTTGGAAGAGGAACGTTGCTAAATTTCAGGTGGACAGCAGCGATCCTCCACCTCCACCTCCCTGCTGCTTTCCCCGTTTTCTCCTTCTGGGCAGAGGCTCTTTCTCCCCAGAGCTGAGCTGCCTGCCTGGTTTTGGGCAGAGAAGGATACAATCCGTGGGCTGTACTGGTTTATGAGAGTAAGAGAGCAAAAGGAGCTGGGTTGAGGACAGTGGGAAGCACAGAGAGCTGGTGGAAGTGCTGGTGCAGCTGGGCACGGCTGTGTTGTCCCCCACAGGTGGGATGCTCTCTGCCCTGCTCAAAGGCAGTGGTCACAAATGA
Organism: Malurus melanocephalus; assembly: GCF_030028575.1. Lineage (NCBI taxonomy): Eukaryota > Metazoa > Chordata > Aves > Passeriformes > Maluridae > Malurus > Malurus melanocephalus. The sequence continues at coordinate 82,111 of NW_026623634.1, forward strand.
CAAGCAGTGGCCTGTGTACAGAAGAGAGGCAAGCTGAAGGAACATCACTGCTTTTAGGAGAGCTAGAGCTGGAAATAGTGACCTCTTAGGCTGAAGTTTCCTACAAACCCACCCTCACTCTTGGGGTGGGTGAGGAGCACCATGGCAGGACAAGATGCTCAAAAGCTGCGTTTGTCTCTCTGTTTCTGCTGGCTGCACCCTCTGTTTCTGAGTGATGGCCAGCCTGCTCCTGACAGGGAGCTGGAAGGCTGCTGTGTGGACACTGGCTGGACACAGCTGGCTCTGGGGCACAGCGTGCAGCTGATGGGGCTTTCCTGACAGTCAGCAGGGCKGGATGCTCTCAGCATCAGAAGGGAACAGATTGAAGGCAGATTGTGTGGGTGAAGCAGCACCGTGCTACATGGACAGGGAGTGGCTTCAGAAATGGCATTTAATCATTCAACATTAACACAAGACATCTGTCACCACCCTTGGCAGTGATGGCGCTACACAGCAAAACAATATGTTCTGGTGCTCCTAATCACAGGAAAAACACTACTTTTTTTGCAGAGAGTTCTTTTAGTGCCCGGCACAAATCCTTCTATTTTATTATAGCAATCCCAGCCAAATCCTCCAATAAATGGAGTTTTTATTAATGTGCAGCTGTTGAATGAGAAAAAAATAAAACTCAGAAATAAAAATGAATCCCTGAATAATCAGGCTGATCCCATGCAGTAAGAACAAACAGGCCGACCACATACTTACAGCTTTTTGGTATTATTTAAAAATATGGTCAGGGCTTTTCTTTCCCACTCTGGTGTTTATTTATTTTTTTTTTTACACAGACCTGATTAGATTTTGCTCAGGAAGATCCAAGCCACTTCTGTGAGCTGGAAATGCAGCAAGGAGTGTGAGGAGCTGGCATGAGGGTTACATCCAGTATATGTGCCTGATATTTGCCTGCTGCCATGGTCAGGAATTTGTTTTGGCCAGGGAAGGGAGTGGCGGGGTGGCACGGTGCCCAGGGCAGCGGGGGTCTGGCTTTGCAACGAGGGATGCGCTTGCAAAAGTGAGCAGAAAACAGTCAAAAAAACAGGGTGGAAAAAGCTCAGTRACAAAAGTCCTCTGACTGTGGCAGCTCTCATCAGAGAATTGTGTGGTTTGCTTTAAATAGCTGCTGTTTGGTGTTCTTTGCCTCGACTTTGAGCTTGCCAGGTGAAATGCCAATCAAAGGTGCTACTTTGCAGGTAAAAATGAAGAGTGAACCCATGGTGATGTGGTGGGTGAGGCAGGTGCCGAGTTGGGGGAAAAAGCAGTGCCCGCCCTGGATTTCGCCACAGATCCTTTCCCTGTGCTTGTGTCCTGCCCTGCCAAGGCATCTGCAAGCTCTGTGTGAGGAGTGCAGAAGCCAGCCAGGAACAGAACAAATCTCCTTCCTTTCTGCTCGCTCTGGCAGGGAAATCTGCCTGGACCCCGCTCCACCCACGGCCCCGCCATGCGACCGCACGCGTGGTGCRAGCTGGGCTAAAGCAGGGCCCAGGCTCCAGTCCAGCTGGCAAAGCAGCGGCCATCGAGGGCTGCTCCTGATGGCTCCAGCCCAAAGGAGAGTGCTGAGTGAGCAGAGATGTGGGAGAATTGCTRGAGCTGCCATCGGATGAGTGCGTGTGCATCCTGGTGGCTGAGACCTCGGACAGCCCTGTGGGAGCCCACCTGGGGCTAAACCTTCAACAGGAGGGCAAAGCCAGTCTGGGAGGCACCCCCAGAGCCAAGAGAGCTTCCATCCTATCCTGGTGGCCCTTGGGACAGTGCCTGSCACCAGCAGCCAGACCCTGATCACCAGGGGTGCAGCCTGGCTGATGTGAGGCACGAGGGAACGTCCTGAGMGGATAGCACCCTGCCTACGAAATGGCACGGCCATCTCTGTGATTCGTTCTGATTAAATTCGAGCCAAAGTAAAGCCCTAATTCTTCTGATTAAAGCTTAGAAGTTAAGCCCTTCGGACAGGATGTGTGCCTTGCCCTGTGCTCTCCTAAACCACTTTGTCCATTCCACGACAAGGCACTAATAATACACTGCTGAATGTTTCTTCTCAAGCGCTCACCATGCCCAGTCCCAGATGTGCCTGGGACATCCCACCACTTCTGTCTGAGTAGTGGGATTTATACGTGGTCACCTGGCTATTTTTGAAGCMGGGAAGTAGAAGAAACTGCTCGAAGAAAAGCAGAGGTCCAGCTCTGCCATATAATTCGTTTATGGGTTGGGTTTCTCCCAGAGGAATTGCCCTGGGAGAGAAGCTCCAACCCAGGCATGGATTGGGGTGTTACGCAAACCCTGTGTTACCTCAGGTGCTCTACGAATACGGGATCAGCCCCCTTTCACTGCTCTGCAGGGAATGGGTAAAAGGCACCTCACATGGTGAGTTAAGGTGTCAGGGACAGGAGCAGWTTTGTCACTGTTTTAGCCTCCAGGAACAGGTAGTTTTCCTAGGGCAGCTCTGTYATGAAGCTTTACTTGAGTGCTCTGTACCCTGCTTGTCTGCTCTGGAAGATTTTCTGATGATTTAGGATGRGAATGCAGATGATCCTCACCTGCATCGCACCTGCCTTTAAGCTTCTGGCACCCGCGGGGTGAGACCTGGGCTGCTCTGATTTCACAGCGACACATCCTCGGGGACCCATCCTCCGCAGATGTTCTGCTTCTTGCAGGCAATCTAGGAAACTTCTGTCTCGAACATCTTGCACGGGGAAGCTCTCCCATCCTCTCCTCCTCYGCACCGCAGCCAGAGGCACAGCCTGGTATTGTTTGTCACAGATCAATGCATTTACCCATGTGGAAAAATGTCATTACCACCAGGGCTCGGCTTTTCTTTCCCCTTGAACCGCCCCTGCTGCGCTGGTGAGGGGCTGGCTAATTGCCTCTTTTCTCAGGTTGCCCCTGGGGATGGCTGTCCCCAGCYTGCCACGCAGCTCAGCTGCGCTCTCAGGGCTCCCTCAGCCGCAGGGGCTGCTTTGCCCAACAAATGAACACTCAGCCCCTGTGCGGGACCGTGGGGCTCTTTGTTACATCCCCTCCTGTGAGCTAAAGAAACAAAAGGGGGGTCACTTAAAAAGAGAGGGGAGGATGGCTCACGGGCTCCCAGCTGSGAGGGGAGCTGCAGGTAACCTGCTTGTGTGTGCATCCTGCTGGGATGGCCCCAAAAAAAAGGGACTGAGGCACGGATTTCCTGCCCCGGGAAACTGGGTATGAACACCAGTGTGAGTTCATCTCTCAGGAGTGCTTTGGCTGGCAGAGCTCTGCAGGAGCCGCAAAGGAGGCTGAGCTGGGGGATGCTGRAGGAAACCGGTGACCAGGCATCTTTCCCCTGGAGAAACTGGAAACTTTCTAGGTACCAAGAAAAAGGAAATGAGAGCCTTCGCTGCCATCTGCAAATAGGAAAAAAATACATTTAGTCTGCCTTCAAAATCCATATAACCTCAAGCCAAAATGGAAGACTGCAGACAATAATGAAGACTGCAGACAATAATCCCACAAAGGAGAAGTTTATTTTTTCCCCTTGTTACTTTTCCTCCTCCTTTTATTTCCCAGAGTGTGGCAATACCAACAAGTCCTATTTGAGGTGATTAAATAATTATTCATTGTCAGCAACATTCAATCCGTTCATTTTATAGATTATGTTCCCTTTTGGCACCAAAGCACCTCGACTATTTTAGAGGAATCCCATGAAAGAAAAGCCCAGGAGCTGGTAGAAAGGCTGGAAAGTCCTCTGTGCTAAAATCTGTCCTTTACTATGGGAAAAACTAGTCCCACAAGAAATTTTTACAAGTTTTATAACTGGGTGCTGCCAATGTAGGAGAATAGAGCAGAAGATTGTGCAGGGGGGACATTGATGAGTGCAAGGCTGAGCTATAACAGGARAACCAGGCAGAGGAAATCCCCATGTATGGAAAGCTGCCCCTTCTGCATCCAAAAAGAAAATTACAGAATGCAATGTCAGAGCACAGAAAACACATCCCCGAGTCTGTGGAGGAAAGCTGGGCAGGAAAAGCTTTCCTGGAGGGTCAAGTAGAATGGGTGAGGTGAACTACAGGTTTCTCACACCAAATAATGTGGCTGCCYGCAAAGATGAGACAAACCTGTGTGCCTTCACTCTTCTGAGAAGGAGGATCCGTGGATGTGGATATATTTAGGTAATTTTTCTGTTATTTCTGTAGGTCCTTTAGATGCTCTGTTTGGGACAAGATAGCTTTGGTAAAGGGTCATCTACTTGAGTGATGTTGGATGGGATCTGTGAGACTGCCACATCAGTCTTCAGCTAAAAGACCCGAGTTTAAGTCTCTTGGGAGTTCAGTTGTTAATGGGGGAGAGGGAGGACACTGAAATKAATTAATGACTCATCTGCTCTGTCTGAAAAAAATAGAACCTTGGTTTGTTTTGGAAGCCATGCTGCAAAATCTCCCTGCTCAGCTGCAGAGTGGAGATAACTGGAAAAGCCCGGGTTCTATTTGTCAGCGAGCCCAGCCCAGTGCTGAGAAAAGAACCTGGACCTTTTTGCAGAGCCAAAACCTCTGAATTCACCTGCAGGTGGAGGTGCCCCATTYCAGCACCTGTTTGCACTCAGGAGAGCCCGTCTAGAAAGCCAAAGTATTAAGGGCAAGAGTGAGAGTAGCTGCCCGTGCGCTGGTGTCCCCTGCTTTAATTAGGTTCGTTTCTTTCATGGCAAGTGCTGTCATACCAAGCTGAAAAATCAATACCATATGGCACAGCACTCAGATAGCAAACTTGGAGATTAATTAAAGGAGAAGTGCTTCTGTTAGGTCTCAGAGCATAGCGCCCGTGATTAGGCATGGCTGAACTGGTTTGGAAACGCAAAGGCTGGGCTGCACCAGAGCTGAGCTGGACGCTCGGCCACTCTGGGGTCAGCACAAACTGTAATCCCCCTTTCTGTGCTCCCCATGAAAATACTTTGAAAACACTGAAATCGCTGTTTTACAGGTTTTCCTGAGTTTTCCTGTGTCTTGCTCCCAGCCTAGGGGAGGGAGATGGAAGGGAAGCGTTTTTTCTGGAAGGTTTCTGCTTGGAGAGGTGCTGGGAATGAACATGGAGAAGTTGATCCTTGGGGCTCACTGCACTCCTGAGCTGCGAACTGGAAAAACCATGGGAAGCAGGAGGAGAGGAGAGAGGAGAGGGGA
>NW_026623634.1:87533-91843 GCF_030028575.1 Malurus melanocephalus
TCACTTGGGAAGTTTCATTTCCAGGGCATGGACCAGAGTGGGACAATGTCTACCCCTCTTTTGGGAGTTGCTGATTTAATGAATGTGGCAGCTATTGTGTGTGTTTGGGACCCTCACAGCCGTTTTTCTTCTGCCGATACTTTCTTTTCTTTTCGGCTTTAATGAGTGTTTCTCTAATTGACTTGATGATTTCTGTTTAATTAGCACATTTTGGAGAAATGATCAAAAAATAATAAGATAAAGTAATCAGACAAGCATAGTGCAAAGGAATAATAGCTCCTTTGTGGGGCTAATTGGAATGGACAGTCCATCRGCTAGTTTGGGGCTCCTCACAGTTGGATATTCCCAGCCTAGTCGTGCCTTGTGCCCAGAGCTTCCAAACACCCACATAGACCCGGCTTTGGTCGTCATTTCAATTAGCTTTAATGAGCTGTGAAGGAGCACCAAGGAGAACCGAGTCTGGGCCTGACCTGTTTTGCGCAGATTCGCCCAGATTTTCCGTAAGGCTGTGGAAGCAGAGTTTGCTCTGCTGAGAGGGAGCCCCGGGTGGCACCAAGCAGAGCATCTCCAGGGAGRGCAGTGTCCCAGCTCACACACTCTGGATAGGACAAGAGGGGAGTGTGAGATGGGCAGGGCAATGGTACCACAAAGCAACAAGTTTGGAAGAAGCAAGAAGGAGTGGAAGCCAAAAGCAGCAGCTGAAGGAGCAACCAGAAATCAGCGCCACATCTGTTGTGATGCTCCAGCTGGGTTCCTTCCTGAAAACCCTGTCCCTCCTGTTCCCATACAAACAAACACCTCTGGAACCAGCYCCAGGAGCAGGAACAGGGCTTTCCCCGTCCCATGTCCCCTACAGCTCCTGGAGGCACACGGGGTGAGCTGTGCTTGCTCACCGARTGCCAGCCACGCTCCAGTCGAGGCTGTAGGTGTAGCACCTTGATGGTCATTTGTTTGCCCCGTGCTGGCTCRGAATTAATTAGGAGATGGGCTGCAGGCTGCTGTGACAGCTGTCTGCGTGCGGCACTTCCCAGCAGTTTGATTAAATCTGCGACACTCCAGATGTGAGCGCCCCGCGCAGCGGCACATGGCTGGCTCTTAAACTCCACTTAAACCGTGACTGCTCTTCTGGTTTTAATCAAAGGCAAATGCCTTAAGACAGAAATCTGTGCGGAGGAATTAGCAGGGATGTCTCCGGGGCGTGCGGAGCGGGACACGGGAAGGGACCCCCCGTGCCAAATTAGGGCTGACAGCACTTGCAGTGAGCTGGGCCAGCACTGAGCAGGTGGTGCCTGGCCAGCTGTGGCTGTGCAAACCCTCTGCTGCACCCACATTTGGGATTGAGCTACAAATGAAGCACTTYCCACAGCCTAACAGGGCAGAGAGCACAGGTTCCCTGAGTAGTTCAATCTGTTTGTGCTTCCTGCTTCTGCCAATCCATCACGCCAAAATGGACAGGACTTGGCCACTATTTCTGTCCACTCCCACCTGGCCAGGAGGGCACTCACAATCCATCWCTGAGCCCTGCTGCAGCCTGGGGAGCATCTCATCACCTGTATTTCAGGGAGGAGGCTCATCTGTAACTCAGAAGTGGGGATTCAGCATTGCAAAACACAGATGTGGCTGGATGCAACACCCTCTCTTTGCTGCCTTGTCCCTGGCCTGTTTCTCAGCCCCTTTTCACCCCSGTGTCAGAGGCAATGCTTTCACAGCAGCCATCCCTTCCTGTSCTCCCAGCAGGACATGGAGGAGGCAGAAGCAAAGCTCTTTTCCTTCTGTCCATGCTTATTGAGGTTCTGACCCTTGCCAAATTGCCAGTGTTGCCATCAGCCTGCTGCACTCCGCATCTGGGCCACCCTACACCTGTGCAAAGCCACTGTGGCCACCARCAGACTGGCTGAGCTGGCCCTCCACAATGAGCTGGCCACCTGGGCACCCGTTCTGGTGTCCCAGAAGCTGATGCAGGTGTGGGGTGTGGAGCTGGGGGCGAGCACCAGGCTGTGACTGCTGAGGAGTTCTCCATCCAGCCTGGATGAGGCACAGGAGCCTCTTCCACCCGGAGCTGCCTGGAACTGTCAGATGGTCCTTTATTATTGACCTGATTCATATCTAAACCAGGGAGGTGAAAGCTGTCTTATCCCATTACTAATCCCCTAAACCAGGCCCTTCAATACCTTCTCCTTGCTGCCCCCTCCTCATCGCTACAGCAGGTGGTTGCAGGGTGAGTGCACATCCTTGTGGGGCTTTCCCTGAGCCCCAAGGTGAACACAGGGACTCCACAACCCCATCAAGTGCTGGCTCTGGAGATGTTATCAGCTGAGGAGGGTCTGCCAAAATGCTGCACTRTCTGTAATCCTSTWAGGACTYGCAAGGCTGGTTCCTGGTGTCTGARTGGGACAGCTCCAGCCACCCATCCCATCACGTGTGCCCTCCATCCCGTAGGTCATGGCAAGTGTCTGATGTTGTGGTGGAGCAGCCATGGGGAGCAGGGGACAGCCTGGGGACTGTGCCACCCTCTCTGTGTCCCTAGCCCTGAATGGGGTGCTCCAGCATCACTCACCCCTCGCACCCCTGAGATGTGGGACCGCACTGTGGGGTCCTGCGGCCTCGGGCTGCTCTGGGAGAGCCCCACGGTGGCTGCTGGGGCACCTTGAGGCTGCCAGGCCGGCTGGCATGGGCACCATGCCCACGGAGACGGGGGGGCAAACCCCAGGGAAATTAGAGCAAGGGGCGATGTTTGATGTTCTGCTCTTTAAGCGATTAATAATCTTTCGGCGTCGGAGAATCAGCTGAAAATCTTCCTTGGAAAATAATGAGCAGAGAAACATTTACTGATTAGTCTAATCCCAGCTAATCCTATCTGATGAGCATATATCAAGATATCCTTTAACTGATTTATTGTCCAAAGGACCGGTGGAGATGYCCCTCTGCACGGTGCCCGGGGGAGCGGGGGTGGCATCAGGCATGTCCCCACACCCCGTCCCACTGCCCTGTCCTGGGAACAGAGGTGTCCCCATCCCCCGTGGCGTGGCCTCGGTCACCCTCCAGCCCGGGCAGCAGTGCCATATCCAGGCCACCTTGCCAGCATGGGGAGATTTAATCGCTATTTCCATTTCTGCGTCTATCGGCTTTCTCTTGGGTTTGAGCTTTTATGTTTCATAAACTGATTAGGAGCAATTATACGYGCTTTATCCCCAAACTTTCCAAATGCCTAGGCCATATGCATATTTAAGGCTTCATCATCTCTCCCAACAGCTCAGCCTCAATGTAAACTGCTGAAATCAAGCTGATTCTGGGACAACATCAAAAATTAGGGTTTTAACCACTAATATCTGCTTGAACAGGAAATTTGTTGTGGGTGGTGGCCGGATTATGACTTCTAATTACTGTGGCAGATCCTCCCTGCCTAGCAGTGAAAGTCTCCCATTCCAGCAAAACTGCAGCAAAACCACTCTGGAGAAGCGAAATGCCCGAGGGGATCCCGGGGTGCTCCGTGCCTGGGCGGGGAGCTCGATCCCTGGGTGGGGGTGCCCCAAGCATCCCTGCATCCCGAGCACCCCGGATTGGTGTCTTTGGAAGTGTGACCACGCTCCCACACCTCCCGTTGCCCTCACACCCGTTTGCCTTTCTCGGTGAAAAGCACCACGGTCCAGAGGGTCCCCCCCGCCAGCCCCCAGCGCCGGCCACGGCAATTATCCTAAATGAAAGTTATTGTTCTGCTAATCCCGGGAACAGCTTGCCATGGGAGATTTGGGTCTTTCTTTAATAATGCAAAGTTAATGCGGAGTCCCCTTGTAATTATCTTTATCAGAAGGACCCTCGGTTAATCTGACCGTCCAATGAAGGCCTGGATCAGGCGGCCCGTGTAAGCCGGTTGTAAATCATTTCCATCAACAGATGAAGGGAAGGGGGAAAAAAAATTGCAGCCCAGGTGCAAGAATCTGGGAGCAAAAGAGAGCGCAGAGGCCAGGCACCTCGAGGTGGCCCTGGCATCGGTGACAAGACACCTGGGGTCAGGGAGGGTCCCGAACAACAGTTCCTGCCTGTTCCCATCCCCATGTCCGAGTGGGATTCCCATCGGGGATGCAGGACTGAAGGGTCTCGGGGTGGAATGAGGTTTCTGGGAAGTGCACTGGAAAAGGGGGTATGGGGACATAGGGACATAGCAGGGGGTTCCTGGGAGGAGAGCCAGGGAGGGAACCCAAGGGGATGTAAGGGGATTTTTGGGGGATGGAGGGGAGCCGGGTGACCGGGCTGGGGTGGGACAGGCGCTGGAGGGGAGTTCTGGAGAGGGAATGAGTGGGACCGCAGGG
>NW_026623634.1:92473-98220 GCF_030028575.1 Malurus melanocephalus
CCTCCCGGGCCGCCTCCCGCCGCCCGCCGCCACAAGGAGAACATCTCCGGTGAGCGGGGTCGGGGTGGAGGGTGGCCGCTCAGGCGCGCACGGGGCCCCCGTCCGGAGCCGCGGCATCCTCCCGGCATCCTCCCGCCGGTGMGCGATCGGCTCCCGCGCTCCCCGTCCCGCCGGGATGCCGTGCCCTCCATCCTCCGGCAAGTTTGGGCTCCCATCCCACCCCCTGCCCCGGGATGGCATCACCGCTGCGGCGCCTCGGGCTCGGCTGTGGGACGGGACCCGCTCCCCGCGGGCGGCCCGAACCGTGTTGGGGGAGATGGGTTCGGTTGCCCCGCTCTCGACGGGAACGTGACTCTTCCCCTCCCGCATGCTGCTGCCAGATGAGGACAGCCTGTCTGGGGACGCCAGCGACCTCAAGATGTCCAGCTCCCAGATCAAGAGGAAGAAACGCCGGCACAGGTAGAGCCCGGGAGCCAGGCTGTCCCCGTTCTCACCTCCTCTCTGTTGCCACCATCCTCTGATCCCCACGCCGGGATGGTGGGTATCCCCAAGGGGTTAAAGGGAGGAAAAAAAGGAAAGAGGAGCGCTGCAGCTGGGATGGGGGAGGATTTTCCGGAGGAAAACCTCAAGGCGGCGAGCGGGGAGGTGCTGCCAGCCTCGCTGCGTGCCGGACGGTGTGACAGGATGCTCTCTCCTCTCGGCAGGACGGTGTTCACAGCTCACCAGCTGGAGGAGCTGGAGAAGGCTTTCAACGAAGCGCACTACCCCGACGTCTATGCCCGGGAGATGCTGGCCGTGAAGACGGAGCTGCCGGAGGACAGGATACAGGTATGTGGCTGCAGCGGTCCTCTCTCTTCCGTAGAGCCTGCGGGCTGCCGGCACCGGCCGGCTCTGCTCTGCGGCAGCGAGTGCAGGTGCTGGGAACGTGGTGGTGCTAAAATGCTGCGGGGAGCCCGGGGGGAGGCTCAGCTTCTGCCCGCTGGCATCGAGCAGCCTCCAAACAGACACGCAGAACCAGGGGGCTGAGCTGGCCTCAGCAGTTGCTCAGTGTTGGCAACTTGGCTCTGTCCTCCCACTCGGGCAGGAGCTGAGAGCAATTCGGAGCTGCTGGGCTGAGCTGTGACACACGAGCTTGCCCACTAGCCTGCCCCTTGGAGGGACACGTGGCATTTTGGGGCCTGATCCTGCTCCACTGTGGAACAGCTCTGTAGCTCAATAACGAGGTGGTGTGGGCAGCAGCCCGGTTATATCTGCACCCCTCGAACTTTCAAATACAGGAAGGGGGTGGGGAGAGGGACCTGAGCACCCTGTCATTGTCACTGCATTCTTTATCTGGAGAGGTTGCTAATGCTTCGGAGCGCAGGGTGACTTTGGCTGGGATCACCCTCCTGTGTCACGACCAGCCTCGTGTTAACGTGTGCCCCTTCTCCCCCCCTTCCTCCCCTCTCTGACACCCACGTGTGTGCCCTCCCTCGCCCCCCTCCCCACACACCGCCCTGGCCGCCCTCCCGGTGCCGCCTGCGTGTCCGCACCCCATGTCCACACCCCAAACCCCTCCACGCACCCCACGGCTCTCCTTTGGCCCTGGATGCGCATTCCCTCGTCCCCAACGGGCACCACGGGGGCCGTATCCTCCCCAACCCCACCCGTCCGTGCTCTCCTGGCTGTTACCCCTGAAGGTTTGGTTTCAGAACCGAAGAGCCAAGTGGCGGAAGCGGGAGAAGTGCTGGGGCCGGAGCAGCGTGATGGCCGAGTACGGCCTCTACGGGGCCATGGTGAGGCATTCCATCCCTCTGCCCGAGTCCATCATCAACTCTGCCAAGAGCGGGCTCGTGGGATCCTGCGCCCCGTGGCTGCTGGGTGAGTGGGAGCTTGGGTTGCCTCTGGTGGAATTTGGGCTCAGCTTCTTTCACGAGGCCATCCTTGCCTTCTTCCAGAAGGAATGGGGCTGTACACRGGCTGCCAGGTGCCCAGGGTTTTCCACTTCCTCCTTGCAAAGGATAGCTAGGAAAAGGAAACCCTCTCCCTGCTGTGCCAGACAGGTGCCTGCATGTGGGTGGGTGTCACTCTGTAGTGCCAGCAGGCAGTGGGGGAGCTGAAAGGCTTTGAAGAAATCGCCACTGTCCGCCCCCAAACTGAAAATAACATTARTGCTGCCCTCTTCTCATACACAGGCAAAATCCAGGTTGGGATGGATTATTATAACACAACTCTCCCTGCTACAGGGGAGGAACAGACTAATTTTGCCACCAGCCATCTCCTCGGGCTGCAGAGAGCAGGTGGAGGGCTCTGGGTTGGGAAAGGCTGGCAGCTAGRGAGAGCTTTCCTTGGGATACAAGCAAGGGCTGAAGGAAGCAGCAGGAATRCAGGAGGCGATTCTGAGCGGTCCCAGGCAGAAATAAGCAACYGGCACCCTTGACTTTGCTCTTTCCTCTCTGCAAGGTATGCACAAAAAGTCCATGGAGGTGAGCAGGAAGGCAGAGAGCCAAGAGAAGCTGGCAGATGGCTGGCGGATGGAGCAGGAGGAGGAGGAACTCAAAGGGAAGCAGGCCAGTTCCCAGAAGGGATCCGACAAGCTCGGACCCGCGAAAGACTCAGAGGACACAGCCATCGACCTCTCCAGGACAGCCAAGCACGAGAAGAGGGGTGTGCTGAGGCAGTACATCAACGGGGACACCCCCACAGAGCAGAACGACAGGGACCACTGAGCTTGGGCTGCCCTGGAGGAGGCCAGACCTCGCGGCGTCCTGGCGAAATCATAATATTTATTGATTTATTGATATATCTATTTTTTTTCTTAAATAACGGGACTTTTATCTGAATTCAGGGCATTTTAAAACTGGGCACACACATCCCCCTGTCCCTTTCAAGCTGTTCATTTCTCAGCAGAGCCAGGGTGGAGGGTGGCAGGGGAGCCCCAGTCAGGGGCAGTGCGAGGATGGGAGCGCGTTGTGGTCAGCACCGGCTGCTGCAGGGGAGGAGCCCCTTTCCCCTCCGTGCTGGGCTCGCTTCCCCAGGCAGCCAGGAGCACAGAGAGGAGTGACACGATGGGAGTTGCTCCTTCCTCTGACACAAGGACAGTGCAGGAGTTTACAGACGCCTTCTCTGAGCGCTTCCACCCCTGCGCAGCGCCCGTGTGCGACTCCCTCCACGCCGAGCATTCTCTTCTTCCACCTCGAGGAGCAGCAGGGTTTTTAAACGTGGCAGGGTTCCTCCTCAAGCTGGTGTAACCTGACAGACAGGCAGGTTYATACTTCCTGAGGATCTGGCCTGCCAACGCAGCCTTATCACTGGATTTACACTGTGTAGCTTCCTTAACTYGTATTTGGGAGAAGGGGGTAAGGTCGTTTTTGTTTATGCAATGATTTTGGACACTTTTGAATGTCACTTGCCACACTATGCATGATAGAACAGACCTTTTTTGAAAAGCAAGCCATAGTACCCTGRAGCAATTAAACAATTTTTGTGAATTGACATAAGAAGATATTTTGTAATTGTCTGTAAAAAGTGTTAATGTCAGAGCTGTTTCTTGGTCGCCCTATATTTATGTTTAAAAGCACTTTAGCAATCCGGATTTTTGAATGTGGCTCTTCCTGTATTGTCCACTGTTTATTTATTACACATCCATGAATAAAATTGTGGTGTATCTTTGGTTTTCACGCTCCGTGTTGCAATCTGTGCCTTCCTTTGACACATCTCGTGGCAGTTGCTGAACTGGCCCATGCACGTGCCTCGACAGCTCTCCTGGAACACCTCCAGGTTCATCCACCAGCCAAAACATAGCGGAAAATTATCCAAAGGTTTTATTGAAATCTGAGTAATTCCGATTTGGAAGGTTTCCCAATACAGTGGGTGGTGCAGAGCCAGGTAGTGGTGCTGTCACCTGGCTGTGCTGGACAGGGGCAGAGTGGTGGGACAGTTCCTGCCAAGAGCAGAGCAATAAATGGCATGTGCACATTTCCTGCTTTTCCCCTCCTTCTCCTGGCCAGACCCCACCGGGGAGGGAGAACATATGCATGGCAAATATAAGCTTTGCGGCAAAAAAAAAAAAAAAAGTTTGCCGGGGGGGGTTGGGGTGTGGGCAGCACGGTTCAGAAAAGGACCAGCCAGGGCTTATTGCAGCAGCAATTAGGCTCACTGAGAGCCGAGACTTAGCACATTGGAGGCCTAATCCTGCCTGAGCAGCATCTGCAAACCTTTTATTTGGGCTGTGCCACGCTGGCACTGGATGCTTGCAATCCCTTTTTTTTTTTTTTTTTCCCCCTTTGGTCTGCCTTCGTGCAGATGGCCTGGCTCTCTGCCTTGTGCTGGCTGCAGTGCTGTGAGAGCGAGCACGTCACCACCGCCAGCGCTACAAGGGGGGACACTGTCGTTCCAGCGCTGCCCRGGCCACACTGACCATTCCAGCTCCTGGTAGTGCCTGGTGGGCACCCAGCCCTCACCACTCGCTGGGAAGAAGGAGCTGAGATGAAGGCTACTGGCCCCAGGCACTTTTTGTGGGCTGGGAAGGAACYGTGGGGTGCAGATGCTGGTGGATGGCAGTGATGCCCAGGCTCAGCTCCTGGTGACAGYGTCTGGGATGCCCTCCTTGGAGCARGGAGTCACTCGACTCGGAGCTGCCTGTGCTAAACCTGGCAGGGGAGTGTTCACTGTCCTCCAACATCACTCTGCTCRGAGCAGGGCAGCGCCAGGAGCAGGGCAGAACGTTCTTCTTTTTGTTGCAAGGAAGTGGTGGGGGAACAGAAAGTTCTATTCCCGAATGCAGGGCTGCATTTGTGGAAGCATCTTCCTGGTGCCCTTTTCGGTACAGCTTTAGCGATACTCATTTCTAACTGTGTCATTTCGTTTGGGCTGCATTTTCAGGCTGGGAGCGCAGGGAGCGAGTCCGAACGCTTTGCAAGCGCTCCCTCGTGTGGAGCTGGCGATGGGACACGGCGCGCAGCCCAGGAACATAGAAGGCTGGCCGGAGCCCTAGAGGCGACTGGAAGCCACACTCCTTCCCCTTATTACCACAGACCCCCGTGGGGGCTTCGGGATACTGCTGTGGATGCAGAATGAAAGAGAGAATGGCTCTGAAGCTGAGTCAGGGGAGGTTTAGGTTGAAAATAAGGAAAATTCACCCAGAGGGTGGCTGGGCACTGGAACAGGATCTTCAAGGAAATGGTCACAGCACCAAGCCTGACACATTCCAACGAGGGTTTGGACTCTCGGGCATCCTCTGTGATTCCTGGGCTTGTCCTGCGCAGGGACAGAAATTGGACTATGATGATCCTATGTGTCACAACTCAGGCTATTCCATGAYTGCATGACTTCCTAGGTTAGTTCARTACTGACACCAATACAGGTGCCTTCTTATAAATCAAATGCGCGTATTTAGCCCGCAAAACCTCCCCAGTCTGGCACCGCCAAGGGCACTCTGTTCTGCTCCGAGTGCTCTTTCCCTGCGATCCCGCACTCTGCTGCGGGGAGGCTCGCGGGGAAAGCGGAGCAGCAAAGCCTCGCCCGCCTTTCTGGCCCCATTCCCCTCTTTCCCACCTTCCGCAGGCTCTAGCTGCAGACCGGCTGCAGCCTGGGGAAGACTGGCCCGGCGTACCGGGTGTCTTTGCCGCCGGCCCGGAAGGAGCGGGACAGCGCAGCCACCCGAGCACCGCTCGGAGCCGCTCTGCGCCCTCGGCGGGGCGGGGCGGTCACCGCGCTCCGCCCCGGTCCGCCCCCGCTCCCGCTCCCGGTGCTGGCGGCGCGATGGC
>NW_026623634.1:98803-114763 GCF_030028575.1 Malurus melanocephalus
GCGGAGGTGTGGGTGAGCCGGCGCGGGCTGCTGGCGCTGGGGCTGTTCCAGGGCGAGTGGGTGCGGGTGGGCGCCGAGGGCTCGGCCCGGGAGCACCTGGCGGCGCTGCTGGCGCGGCCCCCGCCATGGGAGTACCCGCGGGCCGCCCGCCGCGGACCGGCCGAGGGCACCGCGCTGCTGGCACCGGCTCTGGCCTTCAACCTGGGCTGCGACCCCGCCGCCGCCGCGCACCTCCGCCTGCAGGTGAGCCGAGCACGGGCACCCCGGGCACTTCGGGCACTCGGGGCATCGCGGCGGCCGCGGCTCACGGCGCGCCCCGTCCCCTCCGCAGAGGTACGAAAGGACCGGCGCCGCCGATGGCAAGGGCAGCCGCTCCGTGCTGTCCGTGCCCCCGTTCGCCAAGGAGCTGCAGCTGGAGATCGTCTGCTCGCCGGCCTACAGCACCCGGGGAAGCTATGATCGTGTGCTCTACAGGCACTTCGAAACACCGCGGTGAGATGTGGGATGCGCTGTGTGTTTGTGTCCCTCACCGGGATGTGCGTGTCCATCCCCCCTGTGCAGGTGCTGTGAGCTTTTAGGATATCCCTTTGCATTGTCCTGCCCTGAGTGTGCTCTGCTTGGACACRGAACTTGTTGCCCCATCCTTCAGAAGTCATCTTCAGGTCTCCTTCCTCATGAGCMACCATCCAGTGCTGAGGGCTCACGAGTGTTGCCCACAAACCTTTATTGTGGGCCGTGTTTGTAATCCCAGTTTTCGGTTGAGCAATCAGAAAAGTGGATGTGTTGCCATCTCTTGTGACACCTTTTCCCCGAGCATCTTTCATACGCCTGTCAGAGCTGTCTGTGGGATCCAGCTGCTCCATAGATGAGGGGGTATTTTGTCTGAATGAGGCACTCCAATGACCTTCATCTTCTATGCCATCTTTATCTTAAATTCATAGCTTTATTTACAGGCAAGGAGTGAGTCAGTACAGTTACATTATTTTCTGTTAAAACACTAGTGATGCAGGGCAGGGAGCRCCCACAACCAGAAGGATTTMTTCTCTTTCACTTGTGAAACACTTYTTTTTGTAGGCTGGTCCAGGAGGGAGACATCCTGTGTGTTCCAACATTTGGAAACGCTGAGTTTATAGAACTAAATGCAGACAAGTTCCTAAGGTAGGTGTCACCAAACTGGGGCTCTGTTACTTCATACTAGAAGAGCAGAGAAACTTTTGCATGATTGACTCTCCTGAAATCAGTTTATTCCATTGTGATCTGTCCCTGGATTTTAGTGTTTTGTCTTTTAATATATGGGGAAGAGGGAAATATTTTTGTTGGATTATGGAGGGCTGTAGCTAAGAGGCAGAGCAGCTGATGGGGATAAAGAATGAAGAGGAAGGGGTGGCTTGAGGACAGTCAGAGCCACATAAAGAAAGCAGAGTGGAAGCTGGGCTTCTCAGCTTGTGACAAAATGTGAATGTAAGCCCTTGGAGTTCATGTTAGAATAACTCTCTGTTTGGCCACCAGTTCTTCCTTTCTGGTTTTTGCTCACATGGCATTGCAACAGTTGTGCAGAATGGGAGAAGGTCCCCTTTGTATCAGGGCAGGGGTGGTCACAGTGGCACACGTTCCCAACATTCACATTGGCTGATCCTCGTGGATGCTGCGAGAGGGCAAGAGTTTCTCTGCTCACCTGTGCTTTTCAGCTATCTTCTTATTGACATTTATATTGTTCCTGCCTTCAGGATCTTGGCTCAGCAATTTAGGGTGCTTGTTTTTTCCCCATAGGTGGCCGGAGCTTTATTTCAAAGTGAAGAAGGTTGTAGGCTTGGTGGAAGGCGAGGAGTCTGAGGGATACCTGGTGGACACCCAGAACACTTCTCTCTACCTGGTGAGATGTCAGSAGAGAGGGGGTGCAGGAGATCTGAGGCTGAGTTTTGCACTGTGGATGAAGAATGTATCTGTGGAGGCTTTTGCCTCTTGCTGTTGGAAAGAGACATTTAAGGACAGATTTTGTCACTTGGTGCCTGCCTTTATTGCTGTTTTTCCTTTCTCACAGGTGGGTTCAACMAACAGCACTGTCCCATCTGCCCCAGCCTACAACAGCAGCGAGTTCTGGAGCAGTTTGTCTCCTGCGGGGCTTTCTGACGTGGTGCAGCAGCTCTGCGATGCCCTTCGGCCTCACCTGAGCCRTCGGTGAGTTGGAGCTCCTGGGGATGAGCCCTGGACGAGGTGGGGCTGTGGGCACAGGGAGAATTCCCTGTCTGTTCCAGGGCAGATGTGCTGAGCGGCGTGGGCAGCGTTCTCCTGTCGGGGCCGAGCGGCWGCGGGAAGCTGGTGGCTGTCAAAGCTGTGTGCAGCTGCCTCAACCTCCACCTCTTCAAGGTAATCCCTCCTGTGGCAGTGCATTTGGGGGGTTACAGCATACACAGAATTATGGAAATGTTTTTTTTAAGTCAGCCCTGCCCCTGCTGTAGCCATGGCTCACACCTGGGAGCTGCTTCCATGTGCACATGCAGACAAAAGGAGTCTGAGTGCGCTGAGTTTGGCAGCTCAGGCATAAGCATGAAGGGATGTTTCCTCTGGAATGTGCCCTGCAGTGCTCCAGAATCAGTAATTTAGAGATCTCTTTGTCCAGGGGCTGTACTTGTACCTTCCTTCTCTGAGTGCTGCTATTATTGCTGTCTGGCTGATGTACTTTCCAAGTACATCACAATATGTTTCAGCAGAGTGATGTTTCTGTCATTTGACAGGGCATTGAGCTGAAATAACGCCCTGAAGGGTGGCAGGAACTAAAACACACTGAGGTGAATCGGGCAGGTGAATCGGGCAGGATTTTAGTGGCATTGGGTGTTGTTTCCGATTGTCCCTCGGACAAAAAGTGTGTTGGAAAGTGAGGCTCATCATCTCAGATGATACTGAGATCTTTAGCTGAGTGGGGAAAGAAAAGCAGCCCTTGGTTTCATGGCAGTGTGTGTAACAGGGCTGCCTCCAAATCTCCTGGTGTGTAAAAGAGCTGCCCTGTAACTGTGTTCACATTCACCACCACGCCCCTGCCRAGAGCAGTGAAGTGGCAGGTGAAARTCACWCTAATTGGTTTTACATGGAAAATTATGTATTTCAAGCTGTCAGTATAAAGAATTTGGTTTTATAGTCAGTGGCTCCATGAAAACTTGTGCTCTGCTCTCCTGTATGTCAAAAATCAGCTCACATTTTAGGAAACTTCTGCTGCTGTGCAGACCCGTGTCTTGCCACAGCTTGAATATCATGCACAGGTCTAGTCTCCCCATCACAAAAAAATAAAACTGAACTGGAAAAATTCAGAGGACATTGGGAAGGATCAGAGGTCTGGATCGGTTTCTGTGTGCTGAAAAGCTGATTCAGTTCTTCAGCTTGAAAAGTAAAGAATTTAGGGAGAGTTTGATACAAGYTTTTTGCAAGATCTTTTTGAAAGAGTTTTTTTCATGAGAGCTTGAGTGGTGAGCAGAGTGTGGAAGGTGTTTACTTTCCTCTGCCAGCATGAGGCCTGGGACGGTCAGATGAAGCTAAAGGAGATGTAACAGTATTTGGATGAGAAATCTGCTATTATGAAACTACATCTGACTGGAAAAATCCCTTTTCATGGGAGTGGGAGATGCCTGGATAGCCAGAGGAGGTCTAGCACTTTTCTCTGTCCACCACAAAAGGTTCTGGCAACCAAGACAGTCTTCACTGACTTGTTAAAAATGCTGTTTTCCCTCAGCATACCTCTTTTGTTCACTCTGGTAGTCCGAGAGTATCCCACAAATGCTTTCATTTCCTTGWATCTGTATAGTTACATTTGCAAAAGTGAGAGGATTGGAAGTCAGGTGGGAGCATTTCTAGGAGACTTTCTGAAACTCTGAAAGGACATGGAAGAAGAAAAATGGAAAGAATGGACTTCCTCTTTTTGTGGAAGGAAATCGTGGGGGGGCTCCTGGACCACAGGAGTTCCTCTGCTCTGTGTCCCTGTCCTTACCCTTTATGCTGAGCTGTTCTCCCTGCTCCAAGCTGCCTTCTCCAAGGATGAAACTCAGAGAATCCCAGAGATATTTTGGCTTTCCCTGCACCCTCTGGCAGCAGCAGGAGGCAGCACTGCCTGTTCCCAGGCTGCTGGTCAAGGCTCACCGGTCCCATCTCCCCTTGGGTGACTTCATCACCCAATGTTTGCTTTGTAAACACTGTCTGGGCTTCTCGCCACCCATGGCTTCCCCCCAAATATTCGTCACCTTTACCTTCCTCCTGCACTTTGAGCCCCTGTGGCACTGGTTGAACAATTTCCTGGGCCTCCTCCTCTACTCTGAGCTGTTCTGCAAGATATTTTGTTCTCCCTGTCTTCCACAGCTCTCCCATTGATGCCTAAAACAAGGCTTACCTGAAACAGAGGCCAAAGTTAAGAGAATAAAAGCAAACAAATTTAATAAAGACAAATTTAATAAATTTAATGTACTTACTGGTACATTAAGGGCAGACAAAAACCTGCTCATAAGGCTACACCCAAAATGGACCCCCAGTCATGRGATCTTCCCTTTTTATAAGTTCTGTCTTATGAACATATCRGACYYCAATTCTCCAGTTAYACATTMAGGTGRTGATGTCAATCCCYCCAAGTTTGCTCYCCYCAATTCTCCATTKTTYCCATATTTTGGGGYCCTGAGCAGTGAGGTGTCCTGGAGTTWCRGRCCCAGGGAGGAATTGTTTTGTCYAAAGATGGGAGAACAGCAGCTTTAKTACTGTACACCRGAGAAGTASGAGAATACAGATACATGAAAATATAGAAAATAAAAATCCTAAGGCACCACCATCCTTTCCAGCTTAGGCTGCTGATTCATGACATCCACTGTGTCCATTTCTCCCATCCCTTTGCCTCACCTTTTTCAGATGAGCCCTTCTTGCCCACCTCACCTGTTGCAGAGAAACAAGAAAAAGCCATTTATCCCTACCAAGGCATCCTGAAAGTGCCTATTTTGAACACAACCTGAACGTATCTCTGGGAAATACCCCCTTTGGTCCCCTCTGAGCTGTGAATTGCCCRTGTAAAGCTCTGTGGGATGTTATCCCAGTCTCCCCAGAGCTGTCTGTGTTGTAACTGTGGTGTGGCGTGTCGGGCAGGTGGATTGCGTCAGTCTGTGCGGTGACACCAGCGCGGCCACGGAGGAGAAAGTCCAGGTGGCCTTCAGCCAGGCCCAGCAGCACCAGCCCTGCGTGCTGCTGCTCAAAGACATCGAGGTGCTTGGCAGAGAACGGGATGGGCTGGGAGAGGATGCCAGGGTCATTGCCACTCTGAGGCAGCTGCTGCTGGACAGGGAGCCAGCGCTGAGGTACGGAGCCTGCACGCTTGCTGTGGGCAGCTGAGGTCATTGTTTGCTTCTGCCAATGGCCTGGCCACTGGAGAATGAGCTGGCAATGTGAGAGTTGGCATTGCTCTGTCCCCTTTGTCTCAGCAGCCACCCTGTCCTGGTGATTGGCACAACCTGCAAGCTCCAGAGCGTTCCGACAGATGTGCAGACTGCTTTCCTCCATGAGGTGAAGATGGAAGCCCCTTCTGAGGAGCAGAGGAGGCTGATGCTGAGCGTGCTGACTGCCAGCCTGCCCCTGGGCAAGGAAGTGAGCCTGTCCAAGCTGGCCCGCAGGACTGCCGTGAGTGAAACTGCAGCAGCATGAGGAGATGGGCAGGCTGGGAGTGCTGGGCCAATCTCCCCTAGCTGGCCTTGRACAAAGGGGGTAAATCCCACAGCCAGTCAGCTTCTTCAGGGGTTAATCCTGGTCCTCTGACATCAGCTCGTAAATGCAGATTTTTGCTGCTTACAGATTTTTGGAGAGGTGTTGGCTGATGTTCATCTCTGCTAATAAAAAATTTAAAAATGAAGCTAGAGGCTTTAACCAGGGGCTCAAAGAAGACCTCTGCAGGGAATTTTTTGCCCATACTTTTTATGGGATAGGTGGAGCTATGGCCAGGAACTGAACTGATGCTCTTTATTTCCACATTCACAGGGATTTGTTCTGGGAGATTTCTGTGCCTTGCTGTCCCACAGCAGCCGGGCTGCTTGCACCCGCATCCAGGCYTTGAGGTAGCACAGGCAGCAGGGCAAGGGGTGGGAAGGGCAGGGGCTACAGCCAGCCTGGTGATGCCAGCAGTGGGGCAGAGCCTGACTTCTTTTTCCTTTTTCCTTTTTCCTTGTTCCTCGTTCCTTTTTCCTTTTTCTTCCCCTTCCCCTTCCCTTTTCCTTCCCTTTTTCCTTTTCCTTTTCTCCACAGTTTTCCAGGTGGGCTGAGTGAAGAAGTGGAGAGGGATTTTTGCACTGCTGGTTTCCCTGTGCTCGAGGAGGATTTTGCTGCTGCGCTGGACCAGCTGCACGATGCCCACTCKCAGGCAGTGGGAGCCCCAAAGGTGGGATTGTGGGGCACAGGGAGGGGTGATGAGATGGCTGTCACAGATCCTGCAGGGCTGTGCTCTGGCACTTTGCTTTCTGTCCTGTCCTTCCAGCWTTTGGTGGGAAACAGCATTCTGAGCTTTCTTGCACCCTTGCAGTGCTAATTGCAGACCAGTGGGAGTGGCCTGTGGGAGTTTCTCCACATGTGTGAGAAAAGCCTTAGACTTGATCCCTGCCCTTGGGTGCTGCTTGGGCTGGYATGACCTTTTCTGAAAGGCAGTCTGAAGAGCTTGAGGATCTTTCAAGGAAAAGATGATGGAGAGTCTGAGGAAACCAGCAGAGTCAGCTTCCCAGGAGGGTGTGATCTRCCTCTGGCAGCTCTGCACCCAGGGAAGCAGCATTTGGGGTGGCTGGTTTTCCTGGGTAATGCGGTGTTAGGACCAAACAAAGTGATCAGAACCTCTTTTCCATGCCTGTGAGTGTAAATGACTGAGTTCAGCACAGGACTTGGAGCAGCTCCTCTGGCACCTTCCCCAGCTGCCTGCTCAATTCATGAAGTGAGCTCTGCTTTCAGGTGTTTGCCAAGTTTTCTGTAAGACAAATCACCACAGAGCATGCTCTGCAGCGAGCTGCATGAATGGGAGCTAATTTTGTTTGCATTTTACATTCCTGTATTGATTTCTTAGTAATTGCTTGTGGYCAGGAAGCCCATTAGCAGGCCTGGGTACTCTGACATACATCACTTTCAGTTCCCTTGCACTTTCTGGTTAGTCACACATTTGTTTGCAGTTACAGCTTGAGCTTTATTCAGAGAGCTGATTCCAAACTTTCTGTTATTCAGTGTCTGCACCATGTCTTAGACTCAGTTTGCTCCCCTGAAAACAACYTTGCTGCAGTTTTCCAGCTCCTGCAGTTTTCCAGCTCTTGTGCTGATGTCTGTAGAGCTCTTTCTAGTGAGGCAGGATAAGCAAAAGTGCAGAGGAGAGGGCAGCTCTTCCATCCAATGTCACTGCAGAAGAAGGGCCTGTGACCTTTTGCTTTAAAAGTTGATTTTTTTTCTGAAAATCCTTGTTTTGTTTGACCTGATTTTCTTGGTGGTCTTGCTGGACAGCTAAAGAATAAAAAATGAGGTAACATCATCTTAAGAAGTGAAGGAAGGAGATGCAAATTGGCTGAGGGGGAAAGAATTTTGCCCTAACCTATTTTTAAACTCCCCACTTGTGCTGGCACCAACAGCCAGCAGCTGAGGGGAAGTGCTGTGGGGCTTTGCTCTCTCTGCACGTTCCCAGGAGAGCTGCTCTGCCTCTCAGGAGGATGTCACAGRCTGTGGCATCCCAGCTATTCCTAAAGCCCTGAGTGTGCTCTGGGATTGTTTTACTCAGCACAAAATAACCCAAGAGGCATCGGCTCACCCATCTGGGGTTTGGTGTCTTCTCTCTTGTTTGTKGTGTCTGCAGCTGACCCCATCCCTGTCTGTTTCTTGTGAGCGTACATGGACTTTGTTCTTGCATCCCCCCTTTCAAAAGCAGTGTTCATGCACTGTCCTGTGGTGTGGCTGTCCCTCACATCCTCCTTGCCATCATAGAGGTGCTGGCAGCCCAGGCTCTGTTGCTCTGCAGGGTGTGAAGCCCTTRCACAGTGTCACCCCGCAGGGAACAAGGTTGCAAGGTCCAGGTTTTTTTTTCTTTGAAATTTTTTGTTCTTTCTTATTTTTAACATCCCAAAGGCTGTCTGCAGCAGGACTCTCTCCCCTCAAAGCTGCAGGCAAACCCTGGCAGATGATTTCCCTGGGGTATTTTTGCTGATAGATGATTCGAGGTGCAGTGGAGGATTGGAGATAGGCTGCACACTGCCAGTGCAGCACGCCTGGGGATGTGTTTGGACAGTTTGCTTTCCCCACTGCAAAGCTCACAAGARGGGAAATGTGGATACTGGGAACAAGAGCTGCCTAGGCAGGAATTAARTGCTGACAAGGACTCTCCCTCTCTTGGCAGATCCCCTCGGTGTCCTGGCAGGATGTTGGTGGGCTGCAGGAGGTGAAGAAGGAGATCCTGGACACCATCCAGCTGCCCCTGGAGCACCCAGAGCTGCTGTCACTGGGTCTGTGCCGCTCTGGTCTGCTGCTCTATGGGCCTCCAGGGACGGGGAAGACCTTGCTGGCAAAAGCTGTGGCAACAACGTGTGCCATGACCTTCCTTAGGTGAGGAATTTGGGGGGTTMACTCAATGGGACTGGCTTCCTTGTGGCATGGGGTGGGTGTCCCCCTAACCTGTTCTCCCTGCCCCACAGCGTGAAAGGGCCAGAGCTCATCAACATGTACGTGGGGCAGAGCGAGGAGAACGTGCGTGATGGTGAGGATCCTACCTCCTCAGGGGGAGATGGGGTACTCCTGTAGGGCTGCAGGGAGGGAGGTGTGCTTAAATCCCTGTTCCTAGATCCCAGAGCTCTCAGCAAGGTCTTGAGCCCAGCTGTCTCCTACATTCCATCCATTCCCTGCCTYGCTGCAGGGAATTCCCTCATGCTGGGAATGCAGCAGGTCCTGTTGCTGTCGACTGCTCCTCCAGGTCTTTCTCACCTTGTGTGCTGTCTCCTGAYAGTGTTTGCCAGAGCCAGGGCAGCTGCTCCCTGCATTATCTTCTTTGATGAGCTGGATTCCCTGGCCCCCAGTCGTGGGAGAAGTGGAGACTCAGGGGGTGTCATGGACAGGTGAGTGAGCATCAGGTGTCCTTGGGAGAGCATTCCTGCCTCAGCTGCAATGCAGGCAGTGCATGAAGTTGCCCTGCAAGGCAGAGTCCATTCCACCTCTCTTTCTCTGGTTTTTCYCCTCTCTGCTCCCTTAAGCTCTCAGCACAGCCTGTCTCCTCTCTCTGAGTGTTAGCCCTGCTGTTTGCATTGCCTCAGGTTCACGATTGCCCAAGCTAGTTGTGCAAACATTTGGTTAAGACAGTCTCCTCCATCTGCTTCTGTGGCTGCCAAGTGCTCCCTTTGGCCTCTCCAAGGTCATCCTTCACACCCCTGCTGTGCTGTCCTCCCATTAGCTGCTGTTTCTCTSTGCTGGGAAACCTTTCAGCTGCTTCTGGTCGAGGCAAAGTATGCACAGCTTAGATGGACCCAGAAATGGGGTTATTTTCTGCTAAGCTGGCAGTGCCCATGCAGCATTCCTCTTCAGAAATACTGTCTGCGTGCCAGGGGTTTGGATTCATGGCTGTGCTAATGGAGGAGTCTGGATGGCTGTGTAAAGCTCTTCAGRGAAGAGAAATAGGAGCTGAAGTCCYAGAAATGGAGCTGCCAGTGGCCCCATTTCTTCCTCTTTTGGAAGGCTGAGCRAGACACTGGGTGACTTGCCAAGGCCTAGCTGTGAGCATCCTGTCTGTCTCCCTGCAGAGTTGTCTCCCAGCTCCTCGCAGAGCTTGATGGCCTCCATTCCACCCGAGAGGTGTTTGTCATCGGAGCCACCAACAGGCCTGACCTGCTGGACCCAGCTCTGCTACGGCCAGGCAGGTTTGTCACCTCCCACCCTGAGCTCTTCAGGCAGTGCTGAGCAGTACTGTGTCCCCTCCATGTCCCCTCTGCACAGATTGTTCAGAAAGCCCCCTGGCTCACAGGAAGCCCAGAGGAGATGCCTGTGGCTGTAGCAGCAGCATAAATACCACAGCTTCTTGTCCCCACCACTCTGGTGACTGTCCCAGGGAGCCCARTGAGGGACCTGCTGTTGCACCCAAMTGGTGGCAGGAATTGGTGCCCCAGGGCTTTTCCTGCAAAGCTGCCCCCCACCTTGTCCTCAAGCCTGTGATTTGCTCGTCCTGGGACAGAACTGTATCTGCTGTTGTTGAACCCTGTGTGGTTCCTGTCAGCCCATTTCCCCAGCTGAGCAGCCCAGCCCTCCAGCACATTGACTGCTCCCCTCCAGGCTCTGTATCATCCACAAACTGGGCAGCAGAAGGAGCTGTCCCAGGGCCACCCTTCAGCTCCTGGTGGCCAGGGCTGAGCACTGGTGGCAGTTTTGCTTTGGCCTGTCCTCAGCTGTCATCTCTCCACTCACAGGTTTGACAAGCTGGTCTATGTGGGCATCAACGAGGACCGGGAGTCGCAGCTGCAGGTGCTGAGCGCTGTCACCAGGAAGTGAGTGACCTCCTGCTCTGGCAGCAACCTCCCATCACTCTCCAGGGGCTCACAGCCCTCCTGGGGCTCACAGCCCTCCTGGGGATGATTCTTTGCCTGCTCCATCTTCATGCCTGAGCCCTGGGGAGCACCCGAGTCCCTGAGCCACAGCCAGTGGGTAGGGGAGGAGGACAGAGCGACTTCCAGAAGCAGAGCTGGGACTGTTTTTTCTTAAGGTGGGAGACACCTTTTCTTTTTAAGGTGGGAGAAACTCAGCCTGCCTGTCCAAGTAGAGGGGTTGGTAGGATTTCCCAGCCACTGTGCCCATGTGCTCTTCCTAAGGAGCTCAGCCAGATCCTCATGATGCAATGGGACTGCAGTGCAGCTGCAGGACAGGAAGCTCCCATTTGATTCCTGCAATAGTTCCCCTGCTGCTTGGCAATCCAAGCGTGAAGGCAGCTCCATTCATCTCATTACCTGTCCTCCTGTGGTGCTCAGGGGTGTTCAGGCTGTGATTTGTGTGTCTTTCCAATCACTGGTTGTGTGGCAYCACTGAGCAGCAGGGTTTGGCTGCTTTTCCAGCTGTTCTGAGCTCCTGAGAGCATCTCTAAAGGGAGAAAGGCAAACCCTGCAATTCAGGTGCAGAGGTAGCAGCCACCACAGCTCTGCCTGTGCACAGGACAGCCTGTGACCATGTCAGCAGGAGAGGTGAGGGCATGAGCTGGCTGTCACACCCTGTGACATGGCAGCCATGCCCTCCAGTGGTGTGCTGGTCATGCTGAAGGAGGCTTGCTGTCTGCAGGGATGGTTTGGTGTTACAGTGGTTTGTACTGTCTGTCTTTAAACATCTTCTCACCCAGCCCTGGCTGGAGCTTGTTCCAAGGCATGTGGAACACTTAATTGATGTAGGTGAGAAGTCAGACACCAATTGCATAAGCAGGTGGTGTTCTAAAGGGTTCATCCTGCACCATGGCTCCAAGACTCCTTTTGGGCTTCCTAGCTTGGAACCAGAGAGGCCCAGAAAGGCTGTGGATGTCCCATCTCTGAATGTGTTCAAGGCCAGGCTGGATGGGGCTTGGAACATCCTTGTCCAGTGGAAAGTGTCCCTTTCTGCGGCAGAGGAGTTGGAACTGGATGATCTTTAAGATCTSTTCCAACCCAGACCATGCTGTGCTGTGGTGCTGATTCAAAGTTTCCTTTGATCTGCTTAGCAGGAGAGAGGGCCTTGCTGCTGGGATGTTTCAAAGAGAAGTGATTTTTGAAARAAACAATAAAGTAAATTTGTTTTTGGTTTTTTTTTTGAGCATGCAAAGCAGTCTGGAAGTGGCTAAACATGGGGTACTCTGCTTGTTCCTGTCCAGTCACACCAGCTGCCACAGCTGTCCAGGTGACTTTTACACCTGCATTTTTCTCTCTTGGCAGGTTTAAACTGGATCCTTCTGTGAATCTCACCACCATCCTAGAAAAATGCCCAGCTCAGCTGACAGGAGCAGACATCTATGCYCTGTGCTCAGATGCCATGATGTGCGCTGTCAAACGCAAGGTGGAATGGATTGAGGAAGGTAGGAGCTCTGCCCTTACCTGTCCCTTGTGCTGGGGGCAGCCCAGGGGCAGARAGGAGAGTTAACCCTGCTGGTAGYTGGGYTGTGAGAGAAAATCCCTTTTGGGATTGCAGTGYTGGGCTCTGGGTTATTGGCAGTTCCTGCAGATGTGGTCATGCATCTTCACTTGCAGTGCTTGGCCATATGAGGAAGGAGAAAACAGATTTTCTTTGCAGTCTCTGATGGCTGGAGGGCAGGGTTTTGGATCTTGCAGCTGCCCCTGTTCTCAGCCCATTGCTGTTTTCTCTCATGCAGGGCTGGACACTGAGAGCTCCGCTCTGATCCTGACCATGGAGGACTTTCTGCAGGCTGCTGCCAGGCTGCAGCCATCAGTCTCTGAGCAGGAGCTGCTCAGGTACAGACTSATCCAGCAGAAGTTTGCAGCCTGCTGATGCTCAGCAGAGCTGGCACTGGAGAACAGACACAAACAGGCACCTCCTGGGCCCCTTTCCTTTGAGCCTGGGTGGAAGTAGTGTCTGCAGTTTCCCAAGCCAAAGCCTGGTGGAAGTGCTGCTCTGCTCAGCCACGAGGGTGGTGGGTTCTGGAAGGGTCCCTCATGTGTTGGCAGTGTTGGGAACATACCAGGGTGACTTCCTCGTGGGGACAAAGCCGAGTCCCGTGGTTGGGGACAGTGTAGCAGTGTCTCCATGGGTGACAGGGTGTTCATTGGAGGGGAAGCAAGGCTCAAACTGCACCTGYTTTGGCAGCAATGCAGGGCTGGAGGCAGCTGCTGCTTGGGTGGTCAAGCCCCCAGTGAGAGGTGCTGGCCAGAGGGCAGTAGGACACAGGGCACTGCTGCTCCAGCTGGCCTGGACTTGGCGTAGTTTCTAAATAAATACAGATTTTTTAGCTCTAGGTGTTCACTGCCTGATCTCGAGTTGTTGGTGTCCGTAGGCTCAGGAAAATCCCTACAAACTGCTGGAGCTGCCCTCTTTGCACTAATTTGTGCTGAGCACCAGTTGGCCCTGACCCCCCGAGGTCCTGTCTCACCTCTCTCTGCAGCCTCACAGCAGCTGCTGGCAGTATCTTCTATTCCACTCTTCCCAGCCTTTTCCCTACAAATGGCACTTGAGCTGTCTGTGGCAGCTGCTGTGGCCAGGTCCCTGCAGCTGCCCTCATGCTCTGGACAGCCCAGAGGGCTGCTGGTGCCAGCTTTTCCCCACCTGCTGTAGGCACTGAGCCCACTGACAGCTGGATTCCAGAGCCAAGGGGGGCTGTGAGTGCCTGCTCCCCTCCCGGAGCTCCTCTGCTCAGGGCTGCTTCCACAGCAGCTTCTGGCATTCCACGGGTGAATCCCCAGCTGCTGCACGCCTGGAGCCCTGTGGCTCTGGCGCCTGAGCGTGTTTGGGCAGGGCTCTCCCTGACCGCACTGCTCRGTGCTGCCGGATCGTCCCCAGGGCGGAACTGAGGGAGCTGCACAACACTGCTGGAGGCTCCAGYGGAGCCTCCCCACTCTGGGAGCCCCAGTGGTGGGCTGGGTACCCCTCTGTGGGGCTGTGTTCAGGGGTCAGCACCTATTTGGGAGGTGCATCCACTTGGGAGCCAGCTCGCCTCTCCTTCTGCGTCAGGGGCCTCAAGCTCCACACTGCAGGCAGGTTTGGCACCTGTAGATGGAGACTGGAGGGGAAGCTGTGTCTGTCTGCACCCATCCTGTGCTGCCCCAGGCTGAGCACCTCCTTGCAGAGTCCTGAGGAGGCTGTGCCATCCCCCTCGCCCCGTCCCCTGCCCACACAGGGACACACGGACCATGATCGCAGGTAGCTGTCACAAGCGTTCTTCATTAAGGGGAGGAGTCTCCCAKGTGGCTCTCAGCCATGTCCCCACCCCCTGCTTGGACCCACGGCCGCTCGCAGCTCTCAGCCACCACAGTCCCATCTCCGTAGCCCTCTCAGCCCGTCTTCTTCACCACGTGGATGAAGTAGCAGGGCACGTGGGCCTGTCCCGGTGTGTAGGGCTGGAAGTCGCCCAGGACGCTGTGCTGGCACTTGCCCTGGAAGGCACCTTTGAGCAGAGYGGTGAAGGCCTCCAGCCGGTGTGGGTAGTACGAGAGACGAAACTTGCTGYAAGGAGGCAACCGGTGAGGCAGGGGCACGGTGGGGCACAGTGCCAGCCACCCCCCAGGCCAGGAGCCAGCTCTGCAGCCCTTCTCACCTCATCTCCGGGTCCGCCCCCGCCTCGGTGGGGGGCACCTGCACCGTGTAGTCCAGGGTCACCATGTGCGCCTTGTTGTTGACCAGCAGCACTGAGGTGGTGATGTCCTTGGTCAAGTCGCTCTGGGAGACCACAGGAGGATATCTGTGTGCTGCTGCCTGCCCTGCCTGGCCCCCTTGGGGCCATGGGGCAAAGGGGACTGGGATGGGGCAGGGCCTGCCRGCCACCGACCTTGTAGTAGATGTTCTTGCCGGGTGGTGCGCAGCCCGTGGCCAGGATGTGATCGTAGTTGCGGTGGTCGATGACCAGGACGCCCCCGGGCCGCACCATGCTGGCAATGTTCCTCAGGGCCAGCTTGTGGTCACTCTGGTCCCCTGGAGAGGAATCGATGGCATCTCCAGGCACTGGCTGTACTCCCATGGCACAGCCCATATGGCCTTATCTCACCCGTAAACACACACGGGCACACGCACAGATCTGCCCCTGYCATCTTCCCCCCAATCTCAGCTTGAAGAACCCACAGCCCCACCCACGGCATGAGCTCAGGCACGTTCTCAGTCTCACCAGGGCAGAGTGTGCCATGTGGGAAACCCACTGTCCCACTTGTGGCACAAGTCTGGGTGTGCCTCCAGAGCTGTGACAGTGATGCTCACACCTCCACGGTGATCACGGAACCCACCATGTCACAGACATGGGGCAGTGGGGCCTGAGCTCCAGCCTCCCTGGAGACACRCCATGAAACCACAGCTCCACTGTGCGTAATCCCCTGTCCCACTAATGGCATGAGTTTGGACACATTCTCAGCCTGCTGGGACACACTGTGCACACGTACTCCCCCCCCTCTCCCCTGCCCCCAGCTCACCTTTGAAGTCAGGCAAGTGTGCAAAGGARTTGCCAAGGCAGATGACAGCATCAAACCCATCCCCTGGCTTCTCCAGGTCCTTCTCCAGTGTGAGCCAGTTGGCCTCCTCGATGACTGCAGCACATGGAAGTGGATGAGRGCAGGGACACACAACAGCCTCCCCTGCAAGACTCCCATCCCAGCAACACCCAGCCCTTCCCTAGCCCCTGTGGGTGCTGGATCTAGCCTCCGGCCAGCAGCCAGGCAGGTGAGGGACCGTGCCAAGCAGGTCTCTGCAGCAAGGCCACCTGGCCAGCGGCAGCCCCAGGTGTGGGGCCTGAGCACTGCGAGGGGCCATGGACAGTATGCGCAAAGCAGGGCAGGGCTCTCTGCGTTGGGCTCGGGTATCAGTGTCTGCAGGCCCCTCCCGGCCCCCACAGCCCCCGCACCCCATCGGTCGAAGGGCTCCTCCTTGCGCCGCTCCCAGCGCTCCTTCAGCGCGTACTTGAGCATCTTGTCGCTGGCGTCGACGCTGGTCACCTGGAAGCCCTCCTCGAGCAGCATGATGGAGTCCACCCTGGGGACACGGCTGTCAGCGGGGCCGGGGGCAGCTGAGGGGGCCGCGGGGGCTCGGAGGGGAGGGAGCACTGGGGATGGCCGGGGGCAGGGGGAAGGGACACCTGGGAGGCGGGCGGGCKCGGGGCGCGGGGCCTCACCCGGTGCCGCAGGCCACGTCGAGGACGGAGCGGCAGCGGTGCTGGCGGAGCAGCGCCAGGAGCCAGCTGCGGTACTCGGCCGTGCGGCTCCGCGTGTCCCCGATGTACAGCTGCCACACGCGAGCCGCCCGCCCGTCCGCGTACTGATCCGGCAGCCCCTCCGCCCCCACTCCCAG
>NW_026623634.1:115251-135195 GCF_030028575.1 Malurus melanocephalus
GCGGCGGCGACTCTGGGGAAAACGTCTTTATTTACAGTCCCGGCGGCGTGCGAGGAGCCGGCGGCGGGGCAGCACTCGCGGCCTCCCGGAGCTGRAGCCCACGGCTGGGATGCGGCAGGGCTGGGTCCGCGGCTCCGTGACACCGATTCACGGGATAGCACCCAGGCTGGCAAGGCGGGGCCAGGCGCCCCGGTCTCCCCCCGGTCACAAGTCCCTTTTCCTTTGGTACCCATAGGCACAGCGGGGTGAAACCCCGGAACGGGCGGCCCCGGCGGCAGGGGCTGCGTGCCTACAGCTCATCAGCTGGGCTGTGGGTGAGCGGAGCCTGCTCCTGGACCCCCTCCAGGGCCTCCCCTGTGTCCGGAAGGCTGGCAGCTCCCTCGCTCTCATCCTTCCGGCCCTTTTTCTTCTTCTTCCCACTCTTTTTTTTGCTCTGCTTCTCCCCCACGCTTGCCAAGTCMCCCTTCTTGCCAGTCCACTTCTCTGCCAGGCAGCCTAGGAAAGAGAAGGGCAGAGAGGGCTCTGATGGAGAGGCAGGGCTCCCTGTGCTCTAGCAAGTCTCCCCTGCCCTCCCGAGCTTTCCTGTTATTTCATCCCCTGTCAGCAGCTAGGACTTACTTGTGTCTTTTCCTTTYAGCACGTGGTTGGCACAGAGAAACTGAGAGAGATCCTCCGTCTGGTGGTGCCTGTACCAGTCCTCGATCACATCTTCATACTCTTCTACCAGCACATCGCACTAGGGCAGAGAGGAGAGCTCAGCTGCAGACACGTGCTGGTGTGGCAGGACCAGGGCYAGGGTGGCAGGTCCTGCCAACATCCTCCTCCTAGCCGTGCACCCCTGGACCCTCTCTCCCCCTCCACTCCAGCACACAAGGTCACAGCAGCTGCTGAGGGCCAATTCCACGGGGTGGAGTACCTGCTTTTTGAGGTCAGCTACCTCAGCGGAGGTCTCGTTCCACAGCTCGTAGGGGATGTCCATCACCACCTTGACGCCCTTGTGCACCAGGTTGTGCAGGGTCTCGAACGTCTCMGACATGCCCTGAAGGAGGAACAGCACTGCCAGGTGAGGTGGTGCTCCTCCTGCTGGGCTCCCACTCTCCTCCCASTGTCAGCCACACTACCCTGCCCAGCAATGCAGGAATATACAAGCCAGACAAAATCAGGATCCCTGGGGCATCAGCGTTACCAGGAGGGGATTCAAGYGGCAGCAAGTCCCCTTCTGGAAATCCGGTCCCAAACCCAAGAGGAAAGGAACCCCTGGCTCCCTCCATGCATGGCCTGCCCACTGCCACCAAAGCCAGCACCCCACATCTGACTTGGGGGGCAGTGTGGCCTCACAGGCCACGCACTGGCAGGAACTCTGGCAGTGCAGCGATGGGCAAGGCACATTTGGGAGCAGGAACTGGAGGAACAGCCCTCACCTTTGCGAATCTGTTACTGCCGCTCCTCTCCTTGTGCAGRTTGTACTCCAAGAGCCGCTTGCAGATGTTCTCTGTCACCTCGATTAACCGGATGTCCCTGCACGGAGAGGARGAAGGGCTCAGGCACAGGGTGAACCTCCCAAAGCCCCCAGCTCTGGAGGCAGCGACAGCAGCAGGAGACTCCCGTCCCATTCCCACTTACGACTGTGTGTACTTGACAGCAGAGCCCTTCCCGTCCAGGAAGCCRTACTTGGTGTCAATCACCTCCTTGGTCTTGCCCGTCTCCTCAAAGGCGGATTTCAGCTCCACAGCCACATACTTGCACACTGTGGAAAGGAGAGAGCACAAGCGGCTTAGGGGGTGTCACTGTTCTGATGGGGAGGGTGACAGAGCACCTGGGACAGCAGCAAGAACCAGCACCAGGAACYGGGCACACCAAAGCTGCTGTGAGCACAGAACATCTCAGCCATTCTCAGAAATAACCAGGAATGGCTCAGATGCTTCCATTGCAGAACCTTGAAGCAGGAACATCCAAACCAGTTTCAGTGCAAGCCAGCTGCTCTGGCACAGCTGGGAAGCCACACAGGCTCAGTTCTTCCTACAGGTTTCCCCCCAAAAGCTTCTACCACCCCACCACTTTTGGGAGGGGACAGGGTTTTTCTTCAATGCAAATCCCAGCGTGGCTCACAGCTGCTTCTCATGACCACAGGACGTCCCACTTGGTACCAGTTCTGTGCTCTCAGTGCTCTGGGGACACGGGGGCTGTGCTGGGGACCAAGCAGCTGGCAGGGTTCGGTGGGCCGGGTGGCAGGACAAGGTGCTGCCCATGAGCTCCAGCAACTCAACCTGGGCTCTGCCAGCAGCAGAGATCTCATCAAAAACAAATTTAGAACACAGCGCATGGTTACTTTTATAAAACTAAAAAAAAAAAATGCTTTATTTCTTCTGCAAAAAAGAGCCCAACAGAGCTATAGAAACAGAGCAGGAGAGATATCTCAGGGGTTTACAAGTGGGAGTGTGGAGGGATGGAAGCCAGGCATGGTGTGGCCATTCCTCTCCCAAAGACAGGGTCTCAGGAGGCTGGAGAAAGCTTTGTCCTGTGCCACGGGCTCCTTTCTGTCAGGAGCCACATCTTCTTTGAGCTCCACATTAGAAGCAGGAACARTCTGACAGCAGTGAGCCACTGTCTTCTCCCAGGCAATTTTGTGAGTGGAGAGATGCCTCAGGCAGGAACAGAGTGAAGTGGCTTCTCTGGAGCTCCCATGCACATGTTGAGAAGCCCTGTGCACACCTCCTGCATGATCCTTTCTCTGCCGGCACCAGGGGCTGGAGGTGACTGTGGCCATTTCTCCAGTGGGATGATCGTTCCTTCCTGCAGCCCCTTGGAAATCAGGGCTCAAGGATGTCCCACTCCACACCACATCTGCTGCAATGTCCCCACACATGCCAGGAGGGCTCACTGCTGAGTCCAGTTATCCAAACGCTTCCTACAACTTTTGCTGTTCACTGCCAGAGGTTCCAAGCCTGGCCAGGAAGAGGAGCGGAGTGCGGTCAGTGTTTGCTCTGACGCTTCTCTGAGGTTACACTGGTGCCACACCAGAGATCGGACATCAGTGTCTCCAGAGCTGCTTCCCCGGCAGGGAAAGCTTYGTAAAGAGCTCCCTATTTATTTCCTCTGTTGTCGAGATCCCCACAAGCCTGCACGGCAAAGACAGAGGAAAACGCAGCAGACAGCAAATGTCCGTCATGACCTAGCCTGGACTGCCTGTGAACCAAAGGGATACTCAGCATCACGGAGACCAAACTGTGAGCAGCACAGACGACCAGTCCCAGCTACGAACCGGCGGGCGATCAGCGACTGCCGGGGACAGCGGTGCCCGCGGGCAGGAGGCGGGCAGAGGGGCAGCCCGCGGGGGCGCAGCCCCGCACCAACCGCCCCCGGCCCGAGCAGACAGCGGCGGATCACCCCGGTCCCCCGARGCCCCGCTTACCCTCGCACTTGCTGGGCAGTCGCACCCAGTCCGAGTCGTCGCCCTCCGCCAGCACCGCCGCCATCAGCAGCAYCAGCAACGCGGCCCCCGCCGCCGCCGCCATGACTCCGCTTCCGGGGCGCGCTCCCGCCCCGCCACGCCCGGTTACCATGGCGACCCCGCCGCGCCGGCCAATCCCGAAGGCGCGCGTGACCCGCGTAACCCATCCCCGCCGGCCGCCGCCAGCCAATCCCCGCGGTGCGCGGCCCCCGGAGCTCCGCCCCCGGGCGGGCCCGTCCAGCGCCCACGTGGGAAGGGGCGCGCACGTGGCGGCGGCCGCCCCTCGGGGTCCGCACCTCGACCCCCCGGGACCCCTCCCTGCCTCTGGAAACCTTGTACCCCCGAGGTCAATTGGGGCACCTTCCCTGCCTCTGGATAATTTGGGATAACTCTGGATAACTTCCCATCCTCCAGGTAATTCCAGGGCCCTGCCACCCACAAAAACGTGCTAGCCCCTCTCTCTTCTCCACCCAAACAAAGATTCCCATCCTTTATTCCTGTACCCGCCAAACAACGTTGTGTCTCTTCCCTTCCGCATTTGGGGGTCCTCTCTCGACTCTCCAGAATATTTCCAGTGGCTTCCCCAGCCCTGGACCAAAGCAGGGGGACTTACCCTTTGGCCATGGGCATTTGCCCATGCCCTCAGCTCTGGGCAAGGAGGATGGAGGTGAAGACAGCATCAGAGAGCAAGACCTTCAGCAACACCACACGGATGGCCATAAGCAGGACTGCCAAGGCATAGGTCGGTGACACTGCAATGGAAGGGTGAGGTGATGCCTGCCACAGACACCCCACTGCCCCCACGTCCTCTCCAAGCCTGCCAAGGGGGCCAGGTTTGTGCAGACTTGGGATTCTTATACATCCCAGAAACACCTCATGTCACCCTCATGCTGTCCCTGAGGGCAAACAGGCTCTGACCCAGTTGCCCCATGGTTCCCACCAAGGTGAAGCTTCCCTCCCCTCTTCCCCAGTCCCACCACACTGTGGGAAAACCCATCCCAACCACCACAGAGCCCCAGCCAAGCCACTGCCAGGACTTTCTGCCTGGCAACTGACATTCCCACCAGGCAGGGGCCAGAGACTCACCAGCTGTGCTACACAGCTCTGCCGCTTCCTCATTGCCTGTGGGATGAAAGAGCAGCTGGGGAGAGCTGGCAGCCCAACACCAGGTGTGTGGYAGGGCTGGCCACAAACCCCTTCCTGTGCCTGGCAATCGGGACAGAAACGTTGGCCTCACACCTGCTCCCTGCTGGCCCCAAAGGCTCTGCCAACCTCCAGTCTCGGGGTAAACTGGGGCACCCACTGGGCAGCAGTGGCCAAGGCAGGCAGAGGGGGCGGCAGCAGGGTCATACCTGTGATGTGGATGGGGCTGGAGCTGTGGGACGGGGAGGTCCTGTTGGCCCCGACATGGCAGGCAAGCTCCCTCTCGCGCAGGGGGTCACTGGAAAGGAGAGAGACGGAGCAGACGGTGCCACCATCCTCCTGGGAGGCTCCATAGGCAAAGGACTGCAGGATGCTGCCATTCCCAGTGGCGATCCACACAGCATGGCCAGAGCTGGGGGCCAGGTCGCTCACCACACATACCACCAGCTGCCGGCGCTGCCCAGCCAGCACCATGCTCAGCGGCGGGGTCAGGGTGGGCAGGGGCTCAGCTGCGCTGCCAGCTGAGGGAGAGAGCTTTAGGGGCACTGCATCCCTCACACATCCCACCCAGCACGGCTGCCAGCGCGGCAGCGCTCAACCTTTGCACCCAGGATGGCCTTTCCGCCTCCTGGGGCTGTCCCGGGGGTACTCACGGGGYAGGAGCGGGAGCAGAGCGGCAGCCAGCAGCACCTGGAGCAGCTCCATGGCGGCAGCAGCGCACGGTGCTGCCGCGGGCTCAGCCCCCACCCGCAGCTCCAGCTGCGCCGCCCATCGCCGGGGCCGCGGCTGGCACGGGGCTCCCCCGCCGGTGGTACGGCCCCGCTCCGCTCYGCTCCGCCCCGCCGGGGCCGCTGCTCCTTCCCGGCCCCCGCGCTTCGCCCCCAGGGACACCCCCACCACCTCCCGCCTGCCAAGCCCTGGGAGCACGCCCCGACCCCGGTCCCGGGCCCCCTGCTGCCGGCAGAGGGTGTAGAAACTGCAGAACTCTGGACACGGCCGGCACGGCTGCGCACAGGGCACACACTCTGCCCCGGTCGGGACGGGCAGAGGGGGACGGAGGACATCGGGGACAGGGCTGGCTTGCAGCGGGGTGACAGCTGTCCTGCACTCAGGGGGATGATGAGCTCTGGTCCCATAGCGTCCCTGCTGCACCTGCACCACCATCCGGGGATGGAGCCAGGCTGGAAAAGCCTTTGCTTTCTTCAGCCATAAACATGAAACAAACCCCAAACCCCAGCACCACTCGTCCTGGTGACGCCAAACCCTTCCAGGATACACCTGACAGGGCAACCTTGGTTACCTGCAGCCAAAGCTGCAGCTTGATGACGCAGAACTTATTTATGACTCAAGGCACATGTATTGAAGAAAAACAAAATATATTCATTAACTTTAACACAAACCCATCATTAAGGCATGTTTTTAAAAGATTTCTCTTGAAAAAAACAAAAAAATAGAAATATTTTTTGTAATTTCCAGCATTTGCTTCGTGCTGTTTTATGACCTCTTCATCCCTGTAGCTTCAGCCAAYGCTCAAAGAACAAAGAGCCCATCACTCTGAACCCAGGAGCTTGATGGGAGCAGCAGTATTGCCTGATTTTGATACACATTTCAATAGCTGATGATCCTTTAGGAGGTCCAAACAAACTTCAACAGAGCCATCTTTCCTTGCCCTACAGCTTGGCAATGACTCTATCACAATAGTAACATCAAATTAATATTGAATGCATTTGAAGAACCTGAGAGCTGACTTAACACCTGAAAGTCAGGGACAAAGACAAGACTGTATGTGCCYCCTCCCTCCAAACATCTCGCTACTCCACGTTGAGCTTTGTTTTTATATTCATGGCCGCCAGCTCAGCCACAAAGTAGCGGAACACATGGGGCACTGGGACAACCTCGATGGCGTCCACCTCGCTGCAGATGGAGCAGGAGTACCTCCTGCTGCTGGTCACGGAGGAGTGGGACAGTTTCTCCAGCACAGGGGATGTCATGCTGCCACAGCTCGTGCACACGTAGGCCACGGAGCCGTCGGAGCAGTTGAACAGGCGGTCCTGCAGCAGGAATGACGTGCCGTGAGCCAGCAGAGCGTCCCGCTCCATCTCGCCAAAGCGGATCCCGCCTTCCACATTCCTCCCCTTGATGGGCTGGTTGGTGACAGCATCGCGGGGCCCCGTGGTCCTCACCTGGAACTTGTCAGAGACCATGTGGCGCAGGCGCTGGTAGTACACCACGCCCACGAAGATCTCTGCCTCCAGCTCCACCCCGCTGATGCCGCTGTACATCTTCTCCGTCCCGAAAAAGTTGTACCCTGCGCTCACTAAAGTCTCACCGAAGTATTTCAAAGCAGATTTCTTCTCCGTGAAGGTGAAGGGAGTGGCATCATAGGAGACACCGTGCAGGGCTGCTGAYTTCCCTGCCATGCTCTCAATTAACATCCCAATGGTCATCCGGGAGGGAAAGCCGTGCGGGTTGAAGAGGATGTCTGGAACCATCCCGTTCTCTGTGAAGGGCATATCCTCAACGGGCCAGAGCTGGCTCAGGATACCTTTCTGTCCATGACGGCTGGCAAATTTGTCTCCAATAGTGGGGTTTCGGGGAACCCTCACAGTGATGCAAGCCTTCTTGAACTTCCCAGTGCCACGGTCATTGCTGCACAGCCTAACRTTGTCTACGATGCCCACTTCCTTACTCCTGTGTAGGTGGAGGAACAATCACAGCAAAGGTGTCAGGCATGCTAAGTTTTTAGTTTCAAAAGAAAAACAAAGCAAAAAAACTAGACCACTTATAAAGTATCATGGGACAGCTTGGAAACAATACCATTCCTCAAAGCAGTATTCAGTGATGAGGAAAATCAGACTGTGTAAAAATTAGGACAAGGAAGCAATTACAAGGGAACCTTCTAAGTGCCATTCAGCTACAACTTTCAGGTGATCAGGTAATGTGCCACCCATGATTTAAAATGAAGATCATTTCAACCTGGTTCATCTGTATCACACTTTGTATCTGATAAACTGCACCCCATTGCCATTTCCTTTGTGTTAAGGCASCAGCCCCTCTCCCTAYCACCAATAAATGATGGGATCCCAAAATAAAGAACCCGGTACAGTTTTTGAGCKGAGAGGGAGGTTCAGAGCAGAAAGGGAAGGCAAAGTGTGAGCTTTGCCAACAAATGGCTGGTTCAGGGGTGTGCTCCTTCTCCAAATGAGCTCTGAGCCTGATATCCCATGTGCCAGCTGCAGGCTTAACTGCTGTCATGTCCACATGCAACCAGCACAGGCAATCACCCCAAAAAAAATCCTCCTGGGCTAAGTCAGCTCTGCAGCACACACTGGCTTGGAGAAAAGATGTGATGCATGCCTGGGAGTCACCTACAGCATGAAATTCACACTTTCAATCAAGCCATGGACACTATTATGTGATGAGAAGAGGGAGCATCTCCAGGAAAAGGGCCAGCTGCTCCCCCCATGGGATGAGCGAAGCCAGGAGCGACAAGCTGTACTTACGGATAGTACACAGTGAAGGTCTCCCCTGTGTTGAGGTTCATGAAGCTGTAGAAGGGGTCCCCAGGCTGCAGCACMGACCCTACAAAAGGCAGTCCATCAGCATCCAGCTTCTCCCCGACGTTTGGATCACCAGGCTTGATGCCAAATACYAAATTATCGCCTGCCCGGCTGGCTTTAAGGGAAAGGTCAATGCTCTCCACCTTGATAACACTTCCATAAGCAAACCCTCTCTGCCAGGAAGATTTGTTTACAATCTGGAAGAAGAAACAAAGGCCTGTTAAAGACTTATTGCTAATAACTTCAAAAAAGAAAATGTTTACGAAGGTGAACATCAGATCAAAATGGTAACACTGCCCTTTTAAACAAAGCCTCCCAGTAAGTCACCATTCAAAAAAACTCAAATTTCCCATAATCCCAGTGTCTTTTAAAGCTGGAAGGCTTGCACAAGGGACCTTTTGTCTACTTGCAGCATTTCCAGCACTGCCTGCTGTATCTGCCCCAAAAGCTTGAGGACAACCAGAAGCAGAAAATGGGGTCTTCTCAGCTGTGTAGCACCCTTACTTCCAGTCCCCCACATGAAATTCCTTTGCAGGACAGCAGGATTTTTCCTTCTCAAGGCTTACCATTGCATCTTCCATGTCATAGCCACTGTAGGAGATGACAGCCACGATGGAGTTGGTGCCAACGGGATAGCTGTCCATCCCATAATAGTCATACATGCTGGGCCTCACCAGAGGGCTCTGAGGGGTGTGTAGGTGGTACAGCTTGTTATCTGAGCGATCCTTGTAGTTGTAAACTGGAAACCCCATGGTCTGCTTTCCTGGAGGGAAGGAGGGAAACTTGGGTTTATTCCTCCATGTATCTTAAGAAAAAAACTGGAAATATTTAAAAATTTACAGGGATTATCAATCTTAAACCCCTTGGAATTTAATAATTGCCCTAAGCCTGGCCATAATTTTTCTACGAACCACAATACTCAATTCTTTTCACAGCACTTCATAAAGATCAGATCTAATTTTGTTTTCTTTTCTGCAATTTCAAAATCCCCAAAGGCTGGTGTGGTGTTTCTGGTTTTGCTTGCTGGGAGATTTTTTTGGGATCATTTTTTGTTTTGTTGGATGTATGTGTGTCTTGTCTTCAGTGTCTCCCGTAGGGAAGCACATGTTACATATTTCCAGGACAAAAAGCATTTGCTTCTGCAGCATAAATATCCTGGCAAGGAAATTGAGTTTTGAATATAAGTCATACTTGCAGAAAAGTATGAGAAAGAGGCAGTGTTTTAAGGACACCTTTCTGATAATACTGTCGGAAATGCAATATACTAAAGGTGTTAATGAAGTGTTGATCCCCTTGCCCAGGGACTTGCAGTGCTGGGTACTACAGCCCTTACCCATCTGGCACTGGTACATGTTCCGAGGACTTTGGTTGTGGTCAGARAAGGGAATGAGATTGGCCACCACGCTCAAAATGCTGTGAGGGAASAGTTCCTGGTGAGTGGTCACTCCAGGCACCACCTCTGATTCCAGTGTGGCCACGTTCATGAAGATCTGCAAGCATCAAATTGGATA
Organism: Malurus melanocephalus; assembly: GCF_030028575.1. Lineage (NCBI taxonomy): Eukaryota > Metazoa > Chordata > Aves > Passeriformes > Maluridae > Malurus > Malurus melanocephalus. Next base: position 124,917 of record NW_026623634.1, read on the forward strand.
ATCCTTGTTCATTTTCTTCTTTTAAAAGGAAGGAAACAAACCAAAGCTGTCTTCAATGGCTTTTTATCCATTTCAGTTTTAGYTGTGGTTGCAAACCAGACAGCTGGTAAAGCACCTAGCATAGATTAGCTGCAAAGAAAGTCTGAAATACAAAACTGCAGTGATGAGTCCTCATTTCTGTCTCCCACTTTAACTGTTCCAAGTGGACAAGCTCCCCAGCAAGCCACTGCGTGGCTGCCCAGGAGCCATTTGGCAAACGTGATGTAACACAGTAGGCACAAGGCAGCAATCCTCCACCTCAGATCTTCACAAAGYTAATACTGAGAGCAGATTTCAGCATCTCAAAAAGTCCAGCTAAGATATTGACCAGAAATCAATTTGCAGGAGTGAAAAAACCCCTTTTGTCACCTATTCCAGCTCTTCAAACTCGAGCTCTCTATGCCCAGCTCCTTTCACAAGTATTTTCCAACCCCCTTTTTGATGCCAGGTACCTTTGTAACACGGAAATATGCAAACCCCACCTGCTCCAGAGTCCCAATCCATTCGTTCTTTCCAAACAGGAGGTTTCTGACAGGCCGCACCATCCGGCAAGGGCTAGTGAAAATGAACAGCCCTGGGTACAGGCTGGGTTTTCCTGTCATTGGGATAAGGACCACTTCTGCCCGTGCAGGAAATCTCTTCTCTTGTGTAATCTGTTGGTGCAAAGAAAGAACAATCTAGAAATACAAACCAGGTTTAGTTCAACTGCATCCACCTGGTTACACAATGAAAATGYCAACCACAGGTGTAACCACTAATAAAAAAAATGGAGTAAAGACCTTAAAAATACTTTCAGAAAAACCTCCACCAAAAGAAGAGAGAATTTGCCTTATCTTACCTTTTCCAAGAAAATGTTATTAAAAAAATTACAACTTCAAAAAGCAACAGATGAAACACACAGATAAAGAAAAAAAGCAGAAAAGCACACTCCAATATTAACATAAARCCAAAGAAAACTTAGTGGGTCAGATTAAAAAAAAAAGATAGAATAAATGGAAGCCTAAAAAGCTTCAAACGTGCCTATTTTTGACCACTGCATATTGAGGATGTTTAGCTAAGTAACATTTCACACAAGACAACAAACCTTGAAACGGCGGAGGGTTTGTGCAATCTCAGGAGCCAGCTCCTCCTCTACCCAGCCCACCATGGAGCCATCCAGCACAACTCTGTAGCACTCTGAGTAAGGCTTGCTTGGAGCTGCATCAATGGGGGTGACACCTGTGGGAAGAGGGGGTTGACAGAAGGAACATCCAAAAAAAAAAGCAAAGAAAACACAGAAGTTATTTGTGCACGACTTCTCAGTCCACATCAAAAAGCTTTCCACAACATCAAAAAATTCTTGGCAAAGCCATAGACTATTCAATGGAAGATAGAAAACATTCAGAACGGATAATGTCATTTCCCTCCCCATTTTTCTGACTGAAATAAAGAATCCCATTGTTGTGGTAACCACAAGTGAACTGCAGTCCAAGGCAACTCAGTACCAAGTTACTGCTCAGTCCAGTTTCTCAGAGCCTGTGCTGTGCAATTTCCTGTGCTTCAGTGAACATCCTCGCTCCACAGCACACAGCTGAGAGACACTGTCATCACAAATACACTCCCCAAAATGCTGAGGGGACTGTACAAGCAATGTGTTATTTACCACTAAGCAGAAGCACAGTCAGYACAGGTTCAGTTTGATTTCACCTCCTCAACAGTGTGCTGGGTGCTGTGTGAAGCTTCCCCAGACACGGGGCTGCAGGGCAGGGAGGTAAGAATGGAGGCTGCTCCACTAAACCATCAGGCCAGTGACACATACCCAGGGAACATAACAAAGGTGGAATGTCTGTCACAGGCACCATCTCGGTCACGATTTCACACAAAGCTGTCATGTGGTTCATCAGACCGCAGGGCTCTCCRTCCGGGGTGTCCACGGGGCACAGGAAGCCCCAGGATTCGGGCAGCAGCTTGCGGACAGTCGTGGTTCTCATCTGGGAAAACGCTGCCCCTCGGTGGATGCAGCGGAAGTGGGAGAGGTAGCGGATGAAATTCAGCTTGTCCCCCACCACACAGAGACCACTGTCCTGCAACATGCCCAGCCCTTGGGRACAAAGGGGAGATTTGTGTCAGGACTTTGAACAAATACAAAACTGTCTTAAAACATCATCCTGTATTTTTCACTGACAAGCCCTAAAAATGTTTACACCAGATCCTAATAAGGCACATGAAACTCAGTGACCTGGAAGAGACCTAGAGACTTCAAATTCCAAGCCACTGCATAAAATCTAGTTCCTTTTACAAACATGTGAAAGTAATTCCCGCTGAAGTGACTTGGAATTTGCAGCTGGTATGTYTTACCAAAATTCTGCAGGATTTAAATCTAATTTCATTTTATAGTTGGTACTCCATTACAACACTGTCATACGAGACACTTCAGGGAAGCATCAGAAAAATCTGAATATATATTAGCAAAGCAGTTTCTCTCTATTTAAGCTGACATAACTACTGGGGCAGTTCTGATTAAAAAAAGCCCCTTCTAAGAAGAAAAAATCTAATTATTTGGACAAGGCTAGATTTAATTTCAACTCTTTATCTGGGTAAATGCTTTGCTTTCATAACTAACCTGTTCTAYACCATGCACAGCCCCCATGCTTGTGGAGAAATGTTGCCTTTTTCCTCAACTATTCCTTTCTTCAAACCCCTTTCAGTAATTCAGTTAAGGTGTACAATGTCTGCCTACAAGCAGTTGTTTTCAGTTAARAGCTCAGTTTTATGTTCCTCATTCTGTTTTATAGGAAAAAAAGAAAAAATTGCTTCTTAAGCCTGCAGATTTACCTGTTTTAGAGCGCAGGTTACCAGTTGCAAGCAGGTATTCGAATGGCTTGGTGAAGTCTGGTGCCAGGCTGAATGCCTTCACCAAGCTGTCTGCATTGAGGGTGATATCTGCCTTTTCTGCTCTTTTCTCCAAAACAAACTGAACAGATTGCAGCCAGGTTTCAAGCCTCTCCTATGGTTTCAAAATGTGAGAGATTTAAAATTAAAACAGCAAAAGAAAGGCTCAAATTAGAACATCAGTTCTAATCTGGCACATCAGTTGCACACACTACAGAACTCTGAAATTAGCAAGATGGACAACTTTTAAGGAACTGACAGTTTCCCAGGCTTATTTCCAACACTGACTTCATTCTRTCAAGACACTGATGGTATCATGTCAACACAGAACTAAAAGGGAAACACCCACCCAACAGCTTGGCAATCACTTCCACCCAGAATGACGATGAGTTTGGCAAATGAAGTACAATAACAGAATTTCATAGAGCTCAGACAAAACCTAAAGCAGAAACCATACCTATAACCTGACCAGAAGGAAAAGCCTGTATACAGTGTACAGTCTACTGTGTCTTTAGACTATTTAGGATCTTTAAATTCAAAAATGGGGCTGTTAACTCACTCCCCTGCTGATCTGACTGGGCTAAGCTGGAAAGCAACTTTTTCTGGTACCTCGTATATGTTCTATATAACACTAAAATGCTTCCCCAAATTCACTTTCAAACTACTCAAGCAGTGGAGAGCTTTGACAGTCTTTCAACAAAACAACGCTAAAGAGGAGAAAAAAGATTAAAGAATAATTATGTAACAACTCAGGGAAGTATCTCATTTGGGGATGAGAACTACTGTTCCACAATGAATTTCATGGGACAGTCAAGCTTCAGAACAGGACTATTCTCACGGCATCCTATAATGAGTTATCCCTATAAACTGAATTGGAATAAATTAGTAGTAGAACACGTTACCAACTCTTCAAGTCAGAACATGTTACCAACTTTCTGATCCATAAAGAAATTTAAATATGTGGGAGCCATGMCCTTACCTTTAAGAACATAAGGAAAAGCTGTCCTGGGGTGAGCACCTCGTGATTCATGAGACTGTCTGGATTATCCTCCATGCACTCCCCTTTGGCAAAAGTATAGAGCTTCTGGGTCATCATACAGAGAAGATAGAACTTTTCAATTTTATTGGTCAGGTGAATGCAGATACAATTGCTGAAGAGAGAAAGAAAGAGGACAACTACCATTATCTCTTCATGCTAGCTTCATGTTCTTCAAGTTTCTCCTAAATAATTGTAAACCAATTTTTTTAAAATAAAAAAAAAAATCTAACAAGGCAAGTAGCAGTAAACTACAAAACATTTCTGTCAACACTATCAGTGTCCTGCCACAAAAAGTCCAAATATCCACTGCTATCAAGCTAGCATAAACAAAAAGGAAAACTACACCTAATTCCTCAAGCTGGAGGAAGAGCAAACACCTACTTCACCGGAAAAAACAAAATTTAGTTGAACGTCTGCCACACTCACGGTCTCAAAGCCAATTCTTCCATTACTTTCTAACTTATTTCATGGAAAAAAGAGATTTTAAAGCATCTACTTTCTACCATTTGAAAAGATCAGTTATTCAGAGTTGGCAGAGATTGCGTGAATCTGATAAACTGCAGTATTTCTGTTCAACAAATGGAGCCTCARGCAGTCACAGAGCTAGCTTTAACCTTCTCTTCTTCAACATTTGTGTTTTTCATCAATTACATCACAAAAATCCCATCCAAATAAAAACTGACAGTCTTACGAAATTTTGGAAATACTTGTGTCAGTCCACTAAAATACATATCATAACATCCCAGAGTTACATCAAAAACTGGCCACTGGTTCTTCCTTTACAAATGCATGTGACAACCCAAATAAAATGTGATGTAACCAGGCAGAGTACTCTCACACATGCCCATAAATACAACACAATGACACTGAATCACCCCCACACACARACCTCAGAATGAAATCTGCAGCCTGTTCGTTGCTGTACCACTCAGGGAGGTTGAGTTTCACCCTGAAGCTCTTTCCCAGGTACTCCAGGACGTTTTGCTGTGTCAAACAGCCRGCATCCACCACCGCTCTTATCATCTCAGTAATGCAGTTCACATAAAACGTGTCATCTTCCCTTCCTTTCACCAGCTCYTCAAAAATCTGGTAGTCTGGGAAATTAACTAATGCCTGAGAGACAGAAGTGTATCAGAGAAGAAAAATAAGGTCATAACAACATCTGTCTATAAAATACAGCTAAAGAACTAAGGCACTTCACGATTTAGGTTTTCCATGCTCTGGAAATGCCCTTCCACAACGCAAACTGAAAAATGCTGTGGGGTTGAGGTGCTTAGAGGGTAATGCAGGGGATATTCATACTCTGATAATGATCTCAAAGCAGACCATTCACTAGCAAACACCCATGGAACCATGAGACTGTGACTGTCTCCTATCTCCTGTCCCTGCAGACACTTCTACTGCTGCAGACCGTTACATTACCGTGTTACAGAATTTGGATAACCCTGCTCCAATCAGTATAGGAAGGCTGACTCAAAATACTCCAAGTGGAATTTGTTTCTTCTCATCACTTAAAATAAAAATGCTTTGCAAAATTTGTGTATTTATTCAATACAGAAAGCACAAGCATTTGTTGCTCACCTTCAGAGCAAATCCCAAGGGGAGGAAGAACAACTCCTTGCGAAAAATGAAATTCACCATGACACAGCCATTTTCCAAGTAGTGAAGGTTCATATTTATTGCAGTGTGCTCATCCTTGACACAGTGCATCACCACTCCTGCAAAAATCACAAGACCACCATGAGCTGCACAAAACCAAGCGGCTGCACCACTGTGATGTGTCCAATCAGGTGTGAGACACTTCAAGAGAGATACTGGTACTCRATGGCTGAGAACACGAGGCAGATCCCTCACTTCAGTGTCTGTGTGCCACTTCAAAAACACACCAGCTCAACTGAGCTCTTAGCAAAAGAGAGCAATGGTCTCAGGACTGCACTGAGAAGCTTGGAAGATGCAGAAAGTTTTTAAGGAAAGACCCAAGCCTCAACTACTGTTTGTAGCCTTTGGTTGTAAGCTAGGGCAGCACACAAATACTCTTCCTAATTTGCACTCCTATCTCTGTGTTTGGGTGGCAGTACTGCAACAGYGTTTCCTGCTCCTGTTCCATGCTATCCACGGCAGGACAAAAAAACAAAACAAAAAGGACCGTCTAATCAGGTAAGGCCTTGAAATAAACTAGTGTGAACTACAGTGTATGTTTAAGCACCATGGTCTAGTCAAATCAGCAACTGGCAACACCTGAGTTTAAAATGGTGTTTAACATTTTCTGGCTTAATTCAACTGCTTTTGCTGAGTATACATGACAAAGGTAGAGTGCAGCCAAGAACCTAGTTAAACTGCATCATGTAAATTAAATCTGCCACCATGAAGTATGGACAAACAAAATCAGTGAAACAAGTTCACTGACTTGTAGTTAAGGTGGGGTCTCAGTTACACCTTCCACAGAACAAAAGGTTACAAGTACTGCAAGGCCTGGAATAAAATGGGCAGCTCAGACAGCTCCCACAAGGCAAGSCCCTGCTTCACACTTGTATCATCATAATGGTGTTTACCCTTTATTTTTATGYGCAGCAAAAAATACCAACATTATACAAGAACTCTAACAAAACAAACCACCAAAATTCAGCTACAGGTGGTCACTGCTGCTTGTCCTCAAGCAGCTGTTACAAGGATGTTGCAGGAAACTGTGGAGCTTACCATACTCTGTGAAACCAGGGCCTCTGTTTTTCCACTTTTGTCTTGTCATCGCAAGAGGAAAGTTTCGCCTGGGCATAATCAGCATCCTGATTACTTTTTCTAAACCATTGATTATAAAGTAACCTCCCATTTCCTGGCAGGAGAAGAAAAACAATTTTAATATGCTTAGAAACATAGAACCAGCATTTTAAGCAAAAGAAAAAAATGCTTGTACTATACACGAATCCCAAACATTTAATGGGAAATAGCAAGATATAATTCAGCACTGCACTTCTTACCAGGCACTTATGAAGTCTAAATGTGGCACAAACTGCAAGGAAAGGGATGCATGCTCCACAAATTAAAGGAGTAAAAAATACCCCCRAAACCTTTGTGATCAGTGGAATATCTCTGAAGAGCTGATGTTAACTTTTTAAAGTAAGTGCTCTGAAGTTCTCATTTTGAGTTTATAAACCAGAGGGATATTAAGAGCAAAAGATCTCTTTCTGGTCACATACAAGCTTACTTTCCTGATTTTCTTCTCTACTTTACTCTCTCTTTTTTTTGTGAGTGCAAAATGCASCACTAAATAATTCTTTATTCAATTTACAGACAGCTGACATGCTACTGGGGAGAGAGGCAAAAAGCTGCAGAAGACAAGTGGGAATGAAAATGCCTCTTTCAATGCCTGTCCTTCAAATCTTTCTCCTCTCAGAGTCGCCCTCACAGCATCCCCCAGTTGTTGGGAAGCAGCTGAGAGTTTCTGTAGAGTTTCTCTACCAAAACTGTAGRTATTGCCATTAAACAGATCCCTCTATTCAACAACAGCCATGGCTACAAACTTTTCAAGCTGCTTCATGAAACCATCATAAAAAAGGTGCATTCAGAGAAAATGGCAAGTTGAACTTCAAACAAAATATAAATGTCCAAGGCCTGCAAAGAGCAGGTGACCTGACAGACTGCTCAGGTGAAATGCAGATTTTTTTTGGCACACAAAATCCCCATTACCTCTTCCTCCTCATGGTGCTGCAAAAGATCTTGTGGAGCRAAACCATAGAGGTTGCACAGTTTGGACTTCACCATGATTGGAATATGCCCTAAGGGCTGTTTGATAGTCCCTTGTGGCATGTCATTCACTGACCAGCTGATGTCAGCCTAAAAACATACAACACCAACAGGAAGAAATTCAAGTTACCCTTTTAATATTTCATGCTATATTAGTYGTACCTTTCATATAACCACAAGCAGTTGAACAGATTTCTATCACTGTAAAATGGTAGTAATAACAAAAAGAAGAATGAGTAGATACATGGACAAAGATTACACTCCAGGAAACATGGGTTTACAGAAAAAAATCATACAAGTCTAGAGCTAGGTAAAGAAGCTTCTGGGTGGGCAAACAAGGTTGGTCTGGTCTCCTTTGCTGTTCAGACCCTYCAAGAGAGCAGCTTCAATAAAAAAAGGCAGCCACAGGATAACAAAGGAAACTTTAGAAGTTAACAGGTAAAAGTAGAAGACATCAAGTGGCCAGCGAAAGGATATTCACACCAATATCCTGAAAAAGCCTGAAGAAATCTTACCTAAGGTTTCTTCATTTAACATGTTAATGAGTGATCTGAAAAGTGAGAAATAAAAGCACGTGGGAAGGAAAAYTTATCACCAATAACGAGTTCTGGCAGTGGGTCTGCAGGAGGACTGTGAGAGCAAACAACTCCAACTTTACAGGCAAAATGWTGGGCTTTAAAAGAGCTGCTGTCCTGAAGGAAAGAAACATTGGCATTGTAATACAAGCACAGGGGTTCAACACCTGGCAACAGCTAAAATGAGYAAACTGAGTCTTAGAAATTACTGGAAAAGGGAAGGGAAATGCTATTGTGCCCCTTTAAATCCATGGGGCAGCCTTACACAGTCTGATCCAGTCTGGTCATCACCTTAAGTGATGACCAACAATATACAGCTGCTCAGCAGAACAGGGCTCACTTCTTACCTTGGGGCAAGGGGAGCTGAGGGATGAAACTGAAGAAGGAGAGATATGGAGCTAAAGCAGCAAGGTAGAAAGAGGGAAATGATTACTCACTGTTACCTGCTGTGCATGGGCAGAAAATGGGAGAGGTTAACCTGACCCTGCACAAGGCAATGCCTTCTCACACAAGGCACAGCAAACTGGACTAACTGCTCCAAACATTCAAAAAATAATTAAACAGACAGACAATGGGAAAAAAGAGATGGGCAATAATTCAGGTATGAAAAATGAAAGCTCAGAAACATCTAAGACCCACTGGGAATACAGCTATGAACAATCTGCAACTACCCCACTTTCACATTCAACTGCAGTTAGAGTAGCTTTTATCACACTAAGGTGTACAGCTTCAGACAAATAAAGAAAGAAAGCAAAAAGCTGAAACCCTAAGCAACCATTCCCTAGTATCAGGTGCATCATGTAAGTGATCAGCTCAGACACAATTACACAATTTTAATAGAAAACAGCCGTGTGCAATCTATTCACACGGCAAAGTATGTGCCGGGAATGCTTCCTCTCTAGGCAAATTTCAAAGCACTTCAGAAAAAACATGAGCATGTCAACAAGAGAGATTTATAGCTCTAGATTTATAGCTCTGGACTTCTGTATGGGACCAAAACTGCTTTTGAAACCTGGACTCCTGCAGAAACAAGATTTGGATGATGATGCTCTCTGGGATGACACGGGTCTCCATCCAAGGTCTTCCAAGCTGACTGGCTGCTTGCAGGAAGACACRGGAAAGAAGGGCAGCAGGGCCGGGACCATGACAAACTTAATGTGCGGGGAAAAACAGTGAGGCCACACATCACCAACACCCAGAGGCCACGCGGGATAGCGCTCCCTCAACCCCCCGTGAGACCGGCGAGCCGGCAGGGATCTTTAAATACAACACAGGGTTCAGCCGGCTCCGCTCTGCACGGCGTGGGGACACGCATTTGTGGGGAACAGCCGGGATAGGGACACGGGTGTGTGGGGGGTTCGGTCGGGACAGGGATACGCGTGTGTAGGGAACAGCCGGCTCCACCGGACAGGGACACGCGTGTGTAGGGAACAGCCGGTTCCCCGGGACAGGGACACGCGTGTGTAGGGAACAGCCGGGATATGGACACGCGTGTGTAGGGAACAGCCGGCTCCACCGGACAGGGACACGCGTGTGTAGGGAACAGCCGGTTCCCCGGGACAGGGACACGCGTGTGCGGGGCGGGCGGTGGGTCGCGGCCGCTTACCGTGATCCTGCCGCGGTAGGTGCTGCGGAGCCCGCGGCACTCAGCCGGGAACACCCTCCTCTCCTGGCACATGGTCCCGGCCGGCACGGCGGGGGGAGCGATGGACACCCCGACCAACGTCAGCGCCAGCCGGGTGTCCTTCAGCGCGAACTCCACCGAGGGCACATCCTGCAATGGCACCGAGTCAGCGCGGAGGGGGCGGGGGAGGGCCCGGCCCCGCGTTCCCCGCCGCCCCCCGCACCTGCACGGCGCGATAGATGCCCTCGCTGACGGCGTAGTTGAAGGACTCGATGTGGGCGGCGGTGAGGTCGCGCTGGGTCGTGCCGCGCCGCGGCGGCCGCAGGCGGTGCGGGTGCGGGTCCGGGCGCCGCTCGCTCCCGGTGCCCGCCATGCCGCGCGCTCCTCCTG
>NW_026623634.1:135275-139187 GCF_030028575.1 Malurus melanocephalus
CCCCGCGCGCCGCTTCCCGGGCGGGTCCATCCCTGCGGCCACTCCCGGTCCCAAACCCCGCCCAAGCCCTGCGGCCACTCCGGTCCCAAACCCCGCCCAAGCCCTGCGGCCACTCCCGGTCCGAACCCGCCCCGAGCCCCGCGGCCATTCCCGGTCCCAACGCGCCCCGAGTCCTGCAGCCACTCCCGGTCCGAACCCACCCCGAGTCCTGCGGCCACTCCCGGTCCCAACCCGCCCCGAACCCCGCAGCCCTGGCACCGCAGCTGCGCCCCTCCCGCCCGGCACTCCCTCCGCATCCGTGTCACCCGCGTCCCTCCCCCCGCCAGCCACGTGCGCCCAGAGCAGAGCAGCCCRGACACCCACCCGTCCCCATCACTGCCGCTTCCGCACGCCTGGCATCCCGAACAACCCTCGTATTCCCCAGCTCTCACCGGAGCCGGGACAGCCCAGCGGGTTATGCCAGTTCCCGGGGTCCCGCTCTCACCGCAGGCACCCACAAGAAGCGTTCCCTGGGGACTCGGCACCGCAGGGACCCGCTGCCCCAAGGAAACAGCACAGCCTGTGGGGTTCGCATGTTTTAATGATGGTTTAGGAAATGTGAGCTCGCCGGAGAGCCGGCGGCTCAGGCGTTCGCCAGCCCCACATGCACATGCTGACGGGAGAGCAGCCGGGCACACGAGCCCGAGCCTGACGGGCTCGGCAGCGCCCCGTGCACCCCGCATCCTCKCAACACCAGGGATTCCCAAGGGCTGCCACGGCAGACATTTCATGGATTATGATTATGAACGGCACAGCRCTGCTCTCCCGGGAGAGAGCTGTGCGTGGAGAACACGAAATGCTGGGAGCAGGGACATGCAAGCAGTCCTGAAGGGCATTGGTCACAGTCACCTGGATGAGATCAGCGCTTGAGCCTTTCTTAGACTTCTCTGATGTTCTCCACGGACTGTGGGCAGCCACCAATTTCAGCAGAAGCACAACATGACTAACTTAGKATGGAACAAGCCATATGGGAGTTACCTGAAACCCAGAGTCCAGTGGGACCAGACCCTGCTGGACAACACAGCCAGAACACCTGGGCCAGAAATTCTTCATGGATGACATGAAGGGATACATCTAAGACTAGAGACATTCTGCAATATGGTAGGTGTCTTCTGGAAACCCAGCAGTATCCTGGGTGAAAGCTCAGGAAAGAGAGTAGGACCTTTTCTATYGACCTTTTTAGCTGAAATAAACTAGAAAACATTTATTGTTGTATATTCCTAAAAAAAGAAACAAACAAAAGYCTCACAGGGGCTTGTGAGCATCGCTTGCAAGGTGCACCCACGGCTGCAATGCCCAGGCCTCAGCCAYACACACATCCTCTACTCCACCTTGTAGCCAGCATTTTGGGTAAAACTTTAGGCACTGTGCTCTCTGTCCTTTATAATTTACCTTCTGTGCTTTACTTTTGGGGGGCACTTTGAGAGAAGGTGGAAAATACACATTTTCCTCCAGAGGATGTTGCTTATTCCTGAAAAGTTCAGCGAACAGAGGATTCAAGTGTCCCTGAAACACTACCTCCCCCAAGCCCAGCTGGAAAGGCAGGGTATGAATAGCTGCATGATTTGTAGYTGTGGCTCTAACACCAAGCATTATCTAAATTTCCCTTTTGAGGAGAAGGATGGGTCTAGTACCCCAGAAAATGAGCATTTCTCGGTTCATCATGATGGGGGAAATTCTGTTTTTGTTTGCCTTTTGCTTATCTGCCCTAGAGCTTATGAGAGCCCAGCTGCTACCTCAGTCATATCCTGGATGAGAGCAATTGCTGTGAGATCTTCCTGCTGCTGGGCAAAAAAGGTGCAGCTTTTAAGCTCACCTAAGCCAACATGAAAACGTCAATGAAAATATTTGCAAGTTGAGTAACAACCCTTACATTTCACCTTGGCGTGTTACCACCACACTTCACTGGGACTGCAGGGAAATTCTGACCYCTCTGTGCTATCCTAAGGTTAAAACCCCCAAGCAGTCCTTCCCCCACACCCTTCTCACTGCTTATCAACTGTCTGCTGCATTAAGAAGTCTGAAATCTCCAATCACATGCTGAAATGAGTACACCAGAAAGACAGGTTCTTCTGAGGAAGGCAGAAATTCCATTGCTTGATTCATTTCCCATCACATACAGGCAGCTCGACATCTCCACAATGTCTTCTTGCTTGTTTGTTATAGGGAACAGGAATCAGCTTACTTCCATGACCATCTCTCCCTGCCAGAGGGATGTGCTGGGCTCATACTAAAAATTCCAATACACTTCACAAGGTGGGAAATATGACAGGGATTTAGGTTGTACCTGAAGAGTACAGAGATTATTTAGTGACCTCATGGAATTTAACCTCTCCTTCCYCTCCAAAGCATCTGATTTCCCAGATGTGTGGCAAACAGGAATCTCTCTCCTSSTCTACAAAACCTCACCCACCTTCCMCSAAGCTGAGATCAAGTTGTGGACTGTGTTCAGGGCAGAAGATGGCAATATTTGTCAGACAAGAATAAAATGGGTTGGATCAAATGGGATTTGGGTAGAAATGTTTCAGGTTCAAGCCTCAAGTAAATCATGAAGGTRGAAGCTGAGAAGAGCCTAAACTCACTGCAGTGCCTGAAAAGAAACTGGGATCAGGTTTCTGAATTTTACTTGAAACGCTCAGCACAAAGCGATGCTAGAAATCCTACAGCCTGCCAGTGAGCTCCGAGGGGGTCTCTCTACCTCTTTTAAGCAGAATCCAACTGCCTCAGACTGGGATAGACACTGATTCAAATCTCCATAGGAAAAGGGATAGCTATAAAGAAAATTGCCTTCCTTGCTTGGGTTAATTCACCGCCTGCAGTTCAGSACCCTTTTGCCAGCCATTGCCTGGGTGTTCAGCCAACCAGCTTGGAAAATCAGCTAAGGAAACCGACTTGTTGGTGTTCCTGGTTTTAGGCACCCTGCGATGCCGGAGAGCTTGCTCCTTTCTATGTAAYGGAGCAGGAACAAAGGGAAGGAGTTCACCTATTTGGAGCCGAGCTAAGGCACTAATGATGCAGTAGGTGAGGAAAGAATAAACACAGCGGGAGGAGGACAACTCCATCATTCTCTTCACTCGATTCCCTTAAAAAAACCCAGTGTTGTCTCTATAGAAAAGGAGGAGCTAATACAGCATTACAGTATCCCTGCTGGGGGTTCGTTTTAAGGTTGTWCTGTTGTTCTCCCAGAGAGATTTGTTTCAGGTATCAAAGTCACAGGAGCTGTTYCTAAAGTGGATTTTGGTGAATGCAGGCAGAGTGATCCGAGCARCTCTGGCTCATCACAGCTCTGTGAGGATGCCTGTTTTGTTGTTTTTCCCTGTGGTCTCCCAGAAAATATGAAGCCTGTCTCWATCGCTTTTTGGCATGACACTGAGATAAGCCACCGAACTGTGCTGACCCGAGGGGGGCAGTCTCTCCCTGTTCACAGCAGTGGCAGTTGTGTTGTCATCACAGCTTGATGAAGATCGATGATGACTGGCTCATCTTCTGCCCGGTATCGGTGTCGAGGGGGAAAACGCTGGAGATGGCTACATCCACAATTCCTTGGCAGAGCTCTGCATACAGCTTCCTGAGATAAGAGAGAGAGGGAATCAGATACCCAGGCAGCACAAACCAGCAGACCCCCRGCCTATTTTTGTGTRGAAATGCATTTTCYCARCARGATCTACAAGATCCTGTTCCCATTWYAAGSAGTTTSAGGGTGGCAAACAGGAGGAGGGCAATGTTTCTCCTATCTCCTCCCTTTTTACACCAGTGATTATCTTTTTCCATCGTGACAATTCCCAGTATTGCACCCTTCCAGAAAGGACCACAAAACCTATTATCTCTGTTTCCTGTCAGGTCAGGCTTCTGAGCAGAGGCTGTGCACCCTCA
>NW_026623634.1:139796-151037 GCF_030028575.1 Malurus melanocephalus
TTTTTTTTTTTTTTTTTTTTTTTTTTTTTAATATGATACAGATGCTCACTTAGCAAAAATTTCCAGTCTCCTGCAGTTGTCTCAATCACATAATATGGTCATGGCCAGGGCTCTTTGGCTGTTCTGGCCTCCCTGTGGCTGCTGGAAGAAGCTTTAATCCAATCTCTGTGATACCAAAAGGGTTAATTCAATTTTTACTGTGACTGAGAACTTTCCAGCAGAGAAACAAAGCATGCAAAATCTGCTTTCCCAGSAAGGATGGCTGGAAGATAAGAGGAAGACATCTGGCTCAGGAATGCAGGCACAGCCAAAACAAGGCCTTAATCTGGGAATTTGGGGAGGATTTTTTGGTAATTTGCAAATTGTAATATGCATGAAGTGACTCCATATAAGCAACACACTTGTAAAGTCACATGGGTATGTAAGGTCAGGCATTGTCCCCATGTTACCCGAATAAATGATGCCCTTCTTAACACTAAATTGGTGTTAAGAAGTCTTAATCCTGGTTTTCAGATATTTGGTAACATCTGCAGCATTCACAGTGTGCCCTAGGATCCTRCTGCCTGCAAATCTAGTCACTCACTTCCACTGCTGCCCTTAATRYTACTCATCTGTCAYATGTTCATATAAAGAGCAGCCACCACTGGCTCCAGAAGAGAGACTGAGGAACAATCTGACTCTCAAAGCATTAAATCTGCAAACATAACAATCCAAGAGTAATAAAAATGACCCAASTTATATTCAAACCTGCTTGTTAAAAACCCAGGGTTAATGCCCCATCTTATGTAGGAAAAAAGCTGGGAGATAACAAACACAAACTGACTGGCACTGTCCAGTGTGGGTTAGCCTGAAAATCTCTTTTCATTCACTTTCTTTCTTCTTTTCAACTTGGAGCTGGGACATGGCCATGTTTTGGATGAGGCATGTGAATGCTGGCATCACAAGGGTGTTCCAGAAACTGATTTACTCACTGGGCACATGCTGGGGCCCCGTTGACTTCTATCAGCCACACCTTCAGCTCCTCATCCACCATGAAGTCGAAGCCAAAGAGCTGGAAGCTCTGGTAGTGAAGATGCTTCGTGCTGATTGCAGGCTCTATACACATAAGGCAGCTTCTGGGCAGGGAAAAGCACAAACTCCAGGTTAAGACCTGACTGCAGCTTCTGAGGGCACAGGCAGTGCACAGTTAAGTGAGAGGATTGCCCTGGAACTGCCCCAAATTACATCCCCCACATGCCATGTTAACCAGGTYCCTGCAAGTGAGATCCTGTGACTGTGAAAAAACACATGGGGACACCCCTGAGTTCACTCACAAAGAGCTGGGGAGAAGCATCCTCCTCACTACTGGGTCAGGCAAGCTGGAAAACACCACATGCAATGCCACAGAAGTCCCCAAGGAACTGCCACTGGACATTCAACTGCCTCCAAATCCCTGAAAAATTATGCCATGTCTTTTTAGTGCAATCAGCAGCAATGGGGTACTTGCAAAGTGAATTCTTGCATGAAGGACTGCGTATTCAAGACCTGGATTCTCTGAGGCACTGAGATCTCTCCCAGGCACTTCCTATGCCCAAGAGGGAACAGCTCCTTGTGTACTGAGCAAGATCACCAAGGCAAACACCATGTGCTGCTGCCTGCTGGAAGCTGCAGTGGTCTGAAAACTTCATTTCCCCTCCAGACCCTCATGTCTTTCCTTAATCTCAACCTCTCCCACCCCCATCCTTGGACCTGCTCTATTTCCTTTTCCCTCCATCCTTCTCCAGCCACAGGTGGAAAAACACAGACAGATGGACAGATACCACTGAGGCAACAGCACCCATGGAGGTGCCTTGTCATTGAGCAGTGACATTAAGTATTTATGGCCTCATCTTAAATTTATGCAATTGAAACCCTTCCCTTCTTGGTCTGTCTGCTTCCCCAGATGCATTCCCTGTCACTGGAGAGTTATGTTCTCTCTGGCAGCAGGGACTGGCTACCTTATTATGTTTTTAATTTGCAGTAAGATGCTATCCTCAAGCGTTGTGTTCAGGGCATCCATCAGATACTGGTTGAACTCCTCGAAGAACATCTCATTCCCTTCCTCATAGCGCCCGTAGTTTTTGGAATACTCCTTCTGAATGCAGTGATTGGTCAAGTGGCAGGTTTTGTCCTGGAAATTAGCACTGTTGTATGGTTCGGAAGAGGTCCGCAGGACACCCTCTCTGTAGAGGTAGATATTATATTGATGATCCACGAGAACCCAGCTCCTGGGGGGCAGGAGAACAAACTCTAGTCTCAGTGGCTCAAAAGGAAACAGCAAGAAAAAGGAAATTGGCATTACAAAGGCAGAAGAGATTACCTGATGTCAAACTTGCGATGCCCTGGCTCTAAAAGTAGAGGATTTTCCAGGTATTTCTGAATCACGTGCACTTGTCCCTGCTCATCGATGAAGTCCAGGAGCTCTGCAGCCTCCGAAGAAATCAGGATCCCTTCCCCTGGCACAGAAAATTGAAGATAAAATTCAGTAGAGGATCCCTTTACATTTGTTGGAGCTTTTTCAGGCCCTAAGAGSACCATGGCTCAGCCCAAAAAGCCACATCCAAGAACCTATGGCCCCAGGGATGGCCAGTGCCCAAGCAATGCCACATCCACTCCCTGGGAATGAACCTGTAGAGGAATCTCCTTCTTACCCTGCCACAGGGCCTGTGGGTCCCCAGTAACCAGGCCCAATGCAAATGGGAATCAAAGGCACCTGATATGGCACAGCCTGCCCAGGGCAGGTCTGCAGGGGGGTGACTGTTGAGGTGTGAGGAGAGGCACAGCACAAAGGGACCTGGGCAAGYAGTGAGGCAGCTGTGTGGTATAGGAGCATTTTGTTTTCTTTTACATAATTTTTTCCTTCCTATATAGTCTTGGCAGAGGTAAGAGGGTATGGTGGTGGTGCTTGTATTTGGCACCTGGTGAATTTGGTTTTGTTTCTCCCTGGTTTTCAGCACTTTATAGAGAACAGGGGGTTTRGTGTATTTTCTGTAAAGTTTTTTTTGCCTTTTTTTTTAATTTGGGGAGAGAGGTTTGTGCTTTTTTTTTAATCCTAGACTCAAGACTTTCTTTCCTTGTCTGGCTCCTCTGRCTGCCAGAGGCAGTCACACACGCACACTGGTGCAGCATTGCCCTGCTCACTGAGTTCATTTAAGTTATTATTAAAACCACTGCTGAATAAGGAAAAGTACTACTTGAAATTGCTCATCCATGTAAGTCAGTGTGCCTGCTGTGGAAGCTCTTCATTAAAAAAATGAACTGTGATGTTTAAATAYCCCCACATTTTGGCTGAAGCTGTCACTGTTCATTTCTTGCAAGGGTCCAAATATGAAAACTTCTGTTGCAGAGCACTGAAGAGAGACCATTTTCCTTCTGGGATTCCATGAAGGAGTGGCACRGTGCCATGAGGAATAAGCCAGCTCAGGTAAGGTTATCAAACCCTTCTCTGGCACTGGGCCCATCTTTGAAGCATTCAGTCAACTTTTTGGCCTAAACCTGATGACTTAGTCCTAATTTTGTGCTGAGTGTTTTTGAGGAAATGCTGTGCAAAAAAAWCCCACTCTTCAAGGGGGGAATGAAAGGGATAATGCAGGTTTGAGTAATACAGGGTTTGACAGGACCATCCCTTGAAAAATCCTCCCAGCTGTGACTTCTGAAGGTTGCTGTTGACACAGCCCTGCAGCTACTCCCACTGCTCCATGCTCTGCTCAGCCCTCCTGACCTCCCATCCRTCCCAGCACCCTCCACTGAAAGGAAGTCTGTCCTCAAAATATCTTTCTCACCCGTGTTTTATGCAGGGGGCAAGATTTTTCAGTTCCCTGATCACAGCAGAGYGAGGCAGAGCCTTGCACTGGCACAGCTTCAGTCTGTGCACTGGGGGAAGGAGGGGAACAACATCCCTAAGCCAGGAAAGCCTCTGCAATGGGGAGATGAGCAGGAACCTGCTCTACACTGGCCAGATGGCACAGCAAGGGGAGGGTCAGGTTAACTGTGCACCCAGTCAGCAACCCAGCGARGCAGCAAAGCAGCTTATGTGGGGCAGCTGGCCCTGCTCTCCAAGAAAACACCAAAACCTCCAGCAGCAGTTGCAAACCCTTAAACATTTAAGTCAGGGGATCCCAAACCTTTAATTTTCCCGTTACTGATGGATGACCAAGCTTCCATTAGACCTGTCCCAAGAYAGGGGCTGTATTTTTCTCGGTAATTAGTGCAAACAACCTTTCTTCTTCATCAGAAGTAATCCCTGGACATTTAAAACTTCCCTCTAGAAGATTACCATGAGACTCTGCTTTCCATTTTAATTTGCAGCAGTACACTGATGAATACAAAAGGCTGCTCTGCTTCAGTGCAGAAAAGATGGGATCACACTTGCATCAAGTATCTGGAGGGTTTRAATCTCCTCATCCTGAAGCAGACCCCAGCCTTTCCAATTGCCCAGATGGATTTTTTGCCAGTTTACCACACAGAAACACATTCCCTCACTGGCACAACAAAAGGACTCATCTCCCCTTTGCTCCTGATGAAAATAAGGACACTCTTCCAATGCTTCTTGGTGACACAGACTAGAGGACAGAGCAGAGAGGGAAGCCAGTGTGAAGGACAGTTTTATCGTGCAGCCTCCCTGCTGCCACCTCTGGCTTTCACTTTTTTTTTTTCCAAGACTGCATCCAAAGTGACTCTGCAGATATGAATAATATATGTGGGTTTGTTCACTTTGAAAAGACCAGGTCCCTCCTCAGGCTAGGCTCCACTGTGCACAGGGCAAGGTAAGTTTTTAAATACAGCTGTTCTAATAATGTTTCTATAACATTAGAACTGACAGACAGCACACAGTTATCAAAGCATTGCATCTATAGCTGTGTCCAGCTATCTCACAGCTCATTATTTCTGTAGACTGAGTGATGGAATGACCCTGGAACAAAAAAGGACACATTATCACTTGGGTATCTACTGCCCTATTCAGATTAAATGGACAGACAGATATTGCATTGCTTATCTTTGTGTGGTACCTTCCCCTGAGGCTTGGGTGTAATTTTGACACACTGAGCTTGTGACTGCTCAGCCAGTCTCTCAGTGTGACCATGAGCACCAGGCATCTGAGTCTGGCTGAAACACAAGCAGGTTTTCCCCCAGGATTAGCCAAGCTTTGCTGCAGCAWGGGGAGTTGGGTTCCTTGCCCTTGAAGGTTGCTGTCCTGCCTGCTGACCTCCTCTCCTGCTCCCTCTACTCCACTCTCCACCTTCCCCTCACTTTCTGGTCCCTGCTGCCTCTCCCTGCAGCACTTTCCCACATTTTGAGGTGCATGTATAGAGAGGGAGAGGCTCCTTCAGTGCCGTGCACGTTCGAGGCAGCGTGTGCACACCACGCTGCCTGTCAGGAACCCAGTGCTGGCTTGGCTGGTGGGTGAAGCCCTTCACTGACAGACTACAAATCAGCTTGGCTCAGCCAAACCTGAGACTCTCTGGACCATGCAAAGAATGTCAAGGAACAGCTCCAGGTGTTGGAGAACGAACCTTTGGCGCCAGCTGAGGACTTGGCGATCCACACGTTGCCTTCTTTGCCCTCGCGCCGCCTGTTGTAGGCTGCCAGGAACACTTCCCTCTCATCTGTCCTCGAGTTGTTTATGAGATGGTGAATTCCATTCTGTGCTGGAGCCACSGGGGTCTTCAAGTTTGTTGGGTAAATCACATACGACTCAGGGAACCACGTGCAGGACTCGGATAGCTCAGGGCTTGTCTTGATTAGCCTGGGGGAAGAGGGACAGGCTGTAAATCTCTGGGGTGTCCCTACCCGAATGGGATCATTAAATAAGGAAAAAGCAGCATTAACTGGGCTCTTTTGCTTGATGACAAATAGCAGTTCATGGATACTCTGTGCTAAATTATCCTATTTTCCTCAACCTTGAAATTAGGGTTTTCCTAAAGATATCATGGCAACCCGAGCCCCCAGCAAACATCACTCTTTGAACCAGAACCTGCATGCTTTCATTAAATATTTTACTGATACCATGGATATCATGAAACTAACAGCTGAGAAATTTCCATGTACCTAGAGCTTGTGGTGCATTCTCTGCATCACCACATCCCAAGGTGTCCGGGATCCCTCTGGCACATCTCTCCTACCAGTAATGCCTGCAAATTCCTGTTAGCAGAGCCCAGGCCTGTTTTTTTCAGAGTCAAAGGAGCTGCCTGCCTTTCCAAATGCCTGTGCTTTGCTTAAGGCCAAATGCAGAGTTCACGAGGTGCTGCCTCCTTCTGTGCATTTGTGCCTCTCTGTTGAGATGGCAGCGAGTCAGTGGCACTTTGGGAGCCCTGAGGAATGCCATTTGTCGTTCTTTGGGTTCATAAGTAGCTTGACCCTACAGTTAGAAAGGTCAGCCCAGCTTCAGGAGACAAAAACAGGTGCTCAAGTGCTYTTAGCACTCTAGGTAACAGGGCAAAGAGAAATCCAGCTGAGGAACACATGAGTGCTTGTTAAAAAAAAAAACACTGCCACTTTCTGACAAACACCATCATCAGTGCCAGGAAAGCAATTAGGGAGAGGTTCTTTGCAGGGGAAGGAGAGGCCTTGGATCAGCACACACAGTCTGTATCAGCGACAGGCAGCAAAGACTCTATTGGGCAATTGGATTGCTGAAGGAAACCAAGAGCTCTGACATGAAGATACTGTAGAGKGAGCAGAGTCTGCACAGGGATGAGGGTTATCTACAAGGAAATTCATCCCCATTTTCCCAGGAGACYCTGGCATGGCAGGTCATGCAGAAATAACTCCCAGAACTCTTCCTGGAGATGTCTCCAAGCATTTGCTTGACCAACAAATCTGATTAGCTAAAGGCACATTAGTGTCTCTTCTCTGTATGAAACAGAGAATAAAAGGAGAAGGTTTTAATTAAATGTCTACAAGAAAAAAGAGCAGCTATGTTTGGGTTTCTTTTTACTTTTGATTTGGCTCTAATCTGATTCAATACACTCCATGGTTTCAAGTGGATATAAGTCAGTGGAAATGGCATTTCCCCTGAAGCTACAAAGAGGCCTTTTGTGCACACAAACAGCTCTAGAAACCGGCCCAGGAGTCTGATGACAGCACATGAGGACACTCCCAGGGCAGCTGTTCTGTGGAATTCCCTCCAAACAGGTTCAATGCTCGACAGGGGTTASAAGAAAAGCTTCTGCCAAGCCCATCCAACATTTCAGTGAATTTCTTACTTCACCAGAGATGCTTTKCGGCACAGCTTGTCTGCTCCCCTGTAGTAATTCACCAGCTGCACAAGTCCAGGTTCATGGCCTAAGGAGAGGAAACAGAGGTCAGAAAAACTTCTCAATTGATAAAGGGAAAACAGCTGCTTGGTGCAAAGGACTTGTGCAGTAGGGGGGAAAAATGGAGGCTGGTTCCTTGCCCTGCATTACAGAAACAGGTTGTAAACTGGTACTGGCTCCTCTGATTTCTTTCATCTGGTTATAAAAACCCATCTATTTACCCACTTGTTTTTAATCTTGCACATCCATTTTGCAAAGGAAAGTAATTATTTCCTAATTCACACTGAGAACTGGCAGCACCACCCAAAAGTGTTCTCCATTTGCTGTTGGCAGTTTTTAAAAAGCAAGATTTCGGTGACTCTTAAATGCAGGTGGAGGATGCAGGGAAACACACCTGCACATAAAAATCACAGTTTAGCAAAGGGCCCTTGTTTTTGACACATACAGCAGGGTTCCCTCTTGGACCTGATACCCCAAAACACTGGGAAAGATTTGGAGCCTTGCTTCTTTCTAGCATTTTGCAGCAAGGCCTGTTGGATACCTGGGGTGGGAAGGAACCTCTGTTAGTCTCTGCTTCAACCTCTTGTTCAGTCAATGTCTGAGTATCCCTAAGGAYGAAGATCCTACTGCTTCTGAAAGTCCTTGTCCCAGTGCTTGGCTGCCAACCTGAGTCCTCTGGACTATCCTGATGGGCCCTGCTATACTCACTCTGGGGTGTTTTAGCCTTTCTTTCACTGGAAAGTCCCAAAGTGGCCCCAGTATCCATCTGGGGYCTCACCAGTGCCAAACAAGAGTGCTGAACAGATGGGCACCTCCTTACCAACACTGGGCTCCACACWAAGCCTGCCTTCCTTCACCTTTTCACACTACAAGAAACATGTGCACTCAGCCAGAAGCTCTCTGGGAGGGACAAGAATCCTAAAAGAAAGGATTCAGAGTTTTACTTATCCTGCTTCACCTGGAAAAAAAGGCCTGGTGCAAAAGTTACCTCAAACACTAGGCAGCTGAAAGATCATAGAGAGTGAATATCTATTTTCAGCCTGAAAGTCACGTCCCCGACCTGGGTCACTTTTATTCACAAATCTTTAAATACAAGACAGCTGAAAACCCTCCTGCAGAAAAGATCTGTTAACTTCAGGCACTTCAGTGTGCAGCCAGCGTGGCTTTTTTTCTGGCCAGGTTCTTWTTTCCTGAAAAGAAAATAATAAAACCCCCTCATATTTTCTTCTATTTGTAGTTTATCCTAGGGAGACATATCTTCTTTGGTTTCCTGAGCATCACCACGGAGCAGTGGGCAGCAATGTAGAGTTGAGTGGCCAGCAAAAAGGGACCAGGAGGCAGGAAGGGAAACTTCTGGGGCATGTTGYGAGGTCTGTACCATGCATTTAGTGGGATTAAAAAGCTGCCAAGGCACTGACCAAAGTGGCAATCCTTCCCTGGCTGGTAGGGCATGGAGTCCACCATCCTCTGGTACACAAGGCTTCTGCTGCCTCTTCCTCCTTCCCATCCCCTCAGCACAAGCAAGCACAGCTTAAGGGTACAATCCCCCAGGAATCAGGATATCAGGGTGAGCTACAGAGGTCCCTGCAATGGTGAATGCTGAGAGCCCCCACTTCTCTCAGTGATCCAGCTTAGGCCCTGAGTAATGCAAATCCCTACAGTTCCCCGAATTAATGTCAGCTTCCACTGAGCAGAGCCTCAGGAAAACCGAGCCAGCTTTGATGCAACAGTTGCTCAGGAAGATGAACCAGAGAACACAGAGCTTTTTGGAAAGTGTACCAAAATAACYACGTTATTTTCAGTCTGAATCTATCGATTTCAGGCAACCAGTTCCTGCTACAGGAGGATGGTTTAAAGGAGCCAGTGACAAAGCATGGCCCCTCTCCACAGGTTACAGACATGTCTTGGCTGTGAGAAATTATTTGGGKTTTTGGGCATCCCATGGCAACACATGCTGAAGGACTCATTGGAGTGCCCTGGAATGTCTTCCAGGACACTTTTGGAGGATGGAAGGGATTAGTTAGATATGGCCACAAGCCCACCGTGGCTGGATGTTCTGTGCATGCCCACTCTCATCACAGAGCTGCACTCCTTCTGCAGTGAAGCCTGATGCTCACAGGTCCCCCGTGCTGGGAATGGTAAAGCACAGTGTGCCTGCTGCCAGCAGGTGTGAGCATCCTCACCACCTGAGCCTCTCCTGGTGTTTCCCTGCTCCCTGCAAAGACCCTGACAATGGGAGGTGACCAGATGGCATCTCSGTGTGATGGGGACTTTCCACTCCCAAACGTGGAGGAGACAAGGRTGCTGGAGCTGGTGACTTGCAAATCTAGGAGAGCAGTCCAAGATGGATCTCTGCTGCAAGAAAGGGGCTGCAAAACCATTCYGGAGTGAGTGGGTTCTGCTGGTTCTGCTGTTTCTGCAGCCAAAAGCAATGCTGCAAAACCACCCCAGAAAGAAAGAAACCAGGGCCAAGATGACAGTGCATCCCTGCTCCCCGCCACGCCCTGCAACACTGCCTGGCTTGGCTCTCCCTGTGTGTGGGCACTCTCTCTGCCTGCTCCTGGGCTCTGCATCATCCAGCAGGGCAGAGGGCCAGGGTGGCAGTGCCATGGGACAGGCAGTGTGCACGGCAGGCAGGGGACAAACCTGCACAGGCCAGCTCCCAGGGCCTGGCAGGGTGACAACGGGGGTCAGGCAGCAGGGGAGAAGGTGATGGGACAGGGGRTACATGGGTCCCTACACACACAGAGCCTCTGGAATTACCCACACCCTGCTCCACACAGGGATTGAGTGCCACCCTCCCCAAACCCTGCAGAGGCACATCCCCGCCATCCTCAGCTCTGGAGCGAAGGTTTGAGCGTGCCTGCCTTAGACTGCTCTGCCTCCTGTCTCAAACAGCAGRAACACCCCCAGAACACGTAAGCTGAGCACTGCAATGTCCCTGCCCAGCACCAGGCAGGGGAATGACACCACCGCGACCCCACAACCCTGGAGCCCCCGCAGCGGTGCAAACAGCCCCAAGGACACTGCTGCAGGGCACGGAAAGCAGCCCGGCGAGCAGGGGCTGAATCCAAAGGAAGAACCGGGATTCTGGGGTCTGCCTCATGTCACAGGGGGTCCTCGAGTGACCCCTGTCCCCCACGCCGCCCTTCCCACTGCTTCACCGCAGCCCAGGCCTTAGAGGGTGTTGGGGGGCACCGGTGAAGCCGCTCCCCGGGAGCTTGGGAAGGCGATCCTTCCTTCGAGCCCTGCCGGGCGGCTGCACAGAGACCTCACGGTGCCTGAGCTTTGTTTGGGCGCCGGAGGCCGGGCCGGGCACGGAGCCGCAGTGACAGGGAACCGCGGTGTGGGGACAGCGACAGGGCGGCGAGCGGGACCGGCGGCACCGCCTCCCGAGCAGCGGGGACGGGAGAGGCTGCGGGGACCCGCGGGGACASCGGGGCGGGGAGACAGCAGCGGCAGCGCAGGGGAGCAGCGGGAGCCGGGCCCTGCCGCCGGCGGAGAACCCTTACCCAGCCTGCCGAAGGGGAGCCGGTTCCTCTCGCCCAGCATCAGGTTGAAGCGGGGGTTGTCCCTGCGGAGGCGCCGCCACTGCCCGCTGGCCAGCAGCAGCCGGCTCACCTCGGTGTACACGCTGCTGCCCTCGTCCCGCACCACGAAGGTGTACATGGCGGCGGGGCGGCGGGGAACGGGCTCCCCGCCCTACCCCCGGCGCCTCATGGGGCCCCGCCGCAGCCCAGCCCGGGCCCTGCGCGGCCCCCGCCGCCCGCCCSGGCTCCGCATGGCCGGGGACACCGCCCCCGCTCGCCGCCCCACAGCCTGCCCAGGCGGGGACTGACCCGGAACCAGAACCGCCCTCCCGATCCCCAGCCTGATCCCGCTCCCGCTGCCGCTGCTCCCCGCCCCGTTACGCCGTGCAGCCGCCGGGGGTGGGGCCTGAGGCGGGCGTTCGCAGCGGGGCGGGCCG
>NW_026623634.1:151673-154029 GCF_030028575.1 Malurus melanocephalus
CCCCTCCGGTGCTCCAAGCCCGCCGGGGATGCTCTCCCTCCCCGGACAGGACACCCGGCCATGGGTTGTCCGAGTCCCGGGACTGCAGCTGGACTCTAAGCCAGCAGATCTCCTTTATAACCTTTCAAATCACTTCTTCTCGTGCATTGCTGCCTAGTTTGGTCTTTCTGCTCCTGAAAAGGTTTTCTTTTTGTAGCCATCACTTTCTGTCTTCCTGCAGCAGGCCAAAGATACTGCACAAACTCAAAACTTGGAAATCAGATTTCCTCCCCACCCCAAATAATGTTTGTGTTAACAAACCTATCGATAATGACAATTCTGAGGTTTTGAGTTGGTTAATGTCCTGTTTTCCCACAGACACTTTATAAGTGGTGACATCAGCACTGCATACTCTAGTAGGTTGCTGTAAATCATAATATATTTCCAAGAAATAAACATTTTGCTGAAGGAAACACAGATTGGTCCCGACCTGCACATTGCCTTTTCTTTTTCCGACACCACAAGTTTAAGTGATTCATGGACGGAAAAAATGAATTCAAAAAATAGCTGCTGTCTTATAGCAGCTAAAAAAAAAAAATCTTCAGGCAGTTTATTTCTACTAGGAGGTGCTCTTGGATCTGGGATTGGATGGGTGCAATTTTCAGATGCATCCTCAGTGTGTGTTCTCTTCACAGCGCTGTCCGTGGTTTACCTTAAAGCACAGCCCATGGAATCACAGAGCGACATTCCCTCTTCTTAATTTGGGCAAGGAAATTTGTTTATTGGGATTTTATCAGGACATCAATTTATTTATCAGGATTCCAAATTTATAGGTCATTTACAATTTGTAGGTAATTTGGTGTCTCATCTCTGTTTTTTGCAGAATTAAGTGCAAGAGGCAAAGATATTCCATTAAGTTAAGATCAATTAGACCAATAAGCTGAATGGAGTCCAATAATGAACTACTCGATATTCCATGCAAAATTCTTATAGCAAGGTGGGTTTTGTGTTTTGGATTTGTTTGTTTTTTTCTATGGCTTAAAGTGTACTTCTTGCATACATGCTAGATTTAAATGCAAAAACTTCTTTATGCACGTAGGGAAAACGCTTGCAGTTAACCCATTCCCAGTGGTATTCCTGCATGTACTTTTTGCTGGTTTTGAGCATCAGTGTGAAAACAGTCCAAACCATTTCTAAATACAAGAAATACTTGTAGCTACAGCTACAGGATAAAYCATAAATTACAATCCAGTTGGGCTCATTAGAGCTTATTTGGGT
The DNA here is from genome assembly GCF_030028575.1 of Malurus melanocephalus. NCBI lineage: Eukaryota > Metazoa > Chordata > Aves > Passeriformes > Maluridae > Malurus > Malurus melanocephalus. The sequence continues at coordinate 152,931 of NW_026623634.1, forward strand.
TTGTATGATTCACAGTCAGTATTTTTATCGATGCAGTGTTTCCTGAGGTATAAACCTTWTAAATCTTATAACATAAATCTTATTAAAAGACTGTAGTTTCTGGAAGACTGTGCAGGAAACTGGAAAGTCAAAAGTCCAACAAGGCCAAAGACTGGAAAAGCTTAGCACAAGGTGCCTTTATTTCCATACCCTGTTAGACCTGTGCGTCCTTGGTGCTGCGGAGTGGGTCAGCTCCTGCCAGCTCCTTTCCTGATCGTTCCTCCAKCATCCTCAGTCCCGTTTCCCGGCGGGACTGGGCAGTAAAGGCTCTGTCCCCAGCTCAGTTGTGCAGTCCTACACRGTGGCTGTCCCATGGGGTCCCTCACTTCAGCAGAGCCTGCAGCGGCACCACCTCGGGAGCGCTGACTTCTGGCGGCGCTTTCACTCTGGAAGGCAAAAAACCATCTTTGGGCTGATGGACAAAAAAGCGCCACCCGAGCGTCCCTTTTCCATTGTCACCCACAAATGGGGGACAGGATGTCCCCTGCGCATGGAGGGGACTCACGGTGGCTTCTCGATGTCCTCGATGCCCTCGGGAAGGCGCACGTTGAGCGTTTCGGGCAGCAGGAAGGCCACGGCGCCGCTGCACACAGCCAGCCCGCAGTAGGTGACCTCGGGCAGGGACTGCCACACCTCGTCCAGCAGGAACACCAGCGGGGCCAGGGCTCCTCCCAGCCGGGCCATGAACGATGTGTAGCCCATCCCATTCTGCCTGGAAAGGTGCAGATCACAAGAAAGAGATGGTAATTCAATCATACTGGATCTCTGCCCATTCCCCCAAAATTTTCTCTAATTGTTGAAGCTTTTTCCTCTGACATTTTTTTCTCTCCTTTCTTCATATCTTCCTAAAATCTTAATATTTTYCAGAGAGCGACTGTAGCTGCTGTGAGAAATAGATTTGTATCTATCGTGAGAAAGAAGCTGCAGTTCCACACTAAATAACCTGTTTTAAAGTTGTTTCCACTTGGAATATCAAAACTCTGAGAGCCTTTTCTAATAGTGAGTCCTCTGACCTGCTTAGAGCAGATCCAAGTTCCTCCTTCTCCCAGTTAACCCCTTT
>NW_026623634.1:154604-155950 GCF_030028575.1 Malurus melanocephalus
AGAATCACAGAAACACAGAATCACAGAAAAACAGAGTCACAGGATCACAGAATCACAGAAAAACAGTCACAGAATCACAGATTCATAGAAATCACAGAATCATAGCAACACAGAATCACAGAATCATAGAATCACAGAATCACAGAGCCACAGGATCACAGAGTCACAGAATAAGAGTCACGGAATCACAGAAACAGTATCACAGAATCATAGAAATCACAGAATCACAGAAATCACATAACCATAGAAACATAGAATCACAGAGAATCACAGAATCAGAGTCACAGAATCACAGAATCACAAAATCAGTCACAAAATCACACAGAATCAGAGTCACAGAATCACAAATCACAAAATCAGTCACAAAATCACACAGAATCACAGAATCAAAGTCACAAAATCACTGAATCACAAAATCACACAGACTCACAGAGAATTACAGAAACACAGAATCACAAAATCACAGAGTTACAGAATCACAGACTCAGAATCACAGAGAATCACAGAATCACAGAATCATTAGGGTTGAAAGAAACCTTCAAGATTTTTGATTCCAACCCATTCCCAACACCTGACCTAAACCACAGCACCAAGCATCACAAAGAGGTGCCTCTAGGAAGGAGTTTCCGTGTAGGAGAAGGGAGAAGGTTCATTGCTGTCTCACACATCAAACTGGGAGCTGCACAGAATCCTAAATKGTGCTATTTCTTTACTAGCTGAACTCATAAATACCTTTATTGCGTGCTRCATTTTAAACTACTGTACTTAGTCTACCACTAGTTTCTTTTATTTTATAACTAAAATATATATACATATCATATGTACTTGTCACAGACTCCTTACTCTGTCATTTTCTCGTGTCTAACAMACAATAATTMATTTTATTTTAGACCAAATTGACTATTATTAAAAAACTAAGGAACGAAACTGAGTCCTAAGGTGCTGGTTGCCCTGATAAGCTCACTGGCGGTTACCAAAGACCTAAACAAAAGGCAAAAATCCATCTAAACTGTCATCTCTGTAACAGCTTTAAGTTGGACCTCTCCACACAGAATTTCCTGTGGATAAATCCCCCATTCTCCTTCTCCACCCCCTGCAGGAGAGCAGCTCACATTTGGGAATGAGGATGTTGGCTCCGATGCAGAGTCCGGTGAGGATGAGGGTCCAAGCCTGGCTCTGGCGCCGCCCCACGCGATTCACCAGCACGTACATGACCATCTTGGCCGGGATCTCGATCACCCCAAACACAAACTGGGACAGGTAAATGTTCAGCCCAAAGCCCRTCAGGTTCATGCTCATGCCGTAGTAAGAGAAGGCAACGCCAAACCTGCGAGGAGCGGGCGGAG